>NC_053166.1:75534209-75834209 GCF_016835505.1 Polypterus senegalus | reverse complement strand
GTATTAAACTTGTCCTTTCTAGTTCACAGTCTTCTGACATCTCTTTGCTGTGCCGCACCTTCTTCCTTTTCAGTATCTGTAGTACAGTCTTCACTGCTGTTAAAATGAGGTCCTCCTTATGTTTGTCTAGATCGCTGGCAAGTTCCTACTACCAGTTTAAACGTTTTCTTGTCCTTAGTCTGTCTGCTGCTTTATTCACTCTGTAAGGTGCCTTGTGATGGTGCTCCCTGTTGGTGCTCAAGTCTGCCTAATTCATTGGAGGACTGCAGTGGGGCAGTAACCTGTTGTTGAGAATTTGGTCAGCTTAAATATTTTTTGTGCTTTAAATAATTTGATGAGAATTTTATATTTAAAAAGTTTAATTGTGAAACTTTATTTTTATATAATAGTTTCAATGTTACTGTAGTTTTTCTTTACTTTATATTTTAACTTTTATATTTTCACATTGAAAACTGCTATGGGATCTTGCCTGGTTGGTAGGGTCTGCCCTCCTGATACAATCTGATAAACTGCAGTGGATAGTGCGGCGACATGAGCTGCTTTGTCTGAGAGTGAATGAGGCTCAAAGAAAATTTAGAATTCAATCTTCTGGTTTTGGTGTTCACTCTTGATTTTAACTTTGTATTGAGTTTATGTCTTAGTGTTTTATCTCTTCTTATTTCTTGGTGAACAACCTTTCTCAATACCATTCTATGAACATGACTAAGTCTTCTAATTTCAAAGTCCTGTTGTGTGCTCTGAAGAATTAATCTTTATTTCTTAGTCTTTGTGAAAAAAATATTCTCTTTGATTTTTAAAATAAATGCACATCTCCTAGTCATCCATCCATCCATTATCCATCCATCCATCCATTATCCAACCCACTATATCCCAACTACAGGGTCACGGGGGTCTGCTGGAGCCAATCCCAGCCAACACCGGGCACAAGGCAGGAAACAAACCCCAGGCAGGGTGCCAACCCACCGGCAGAGGGTATCCTTGGTACAGACCTTCTATGTTTTTCCTTGCCTGGCATTAACAACTATCCCTGTGGGATTGAAGCAAAGCAGGAACCAGCACTGGAAGGGATACCAGTCTATTGCAACACCTGTTCTTATACATATCCACACACAGCCACTTTAGAAGTAGCAGTTAAGCTAACACACAAATCTTTAGGGAAACTGTAAGAAAACCAAAGTACTCACGGAGTGGGGAAATCCAGAAAAATGCAGAGAGAGTATAAACTTCACACAGACAACTATTTGAAATAGCATTCGAGTCCAGGATGTTGCATCCTTCAGAAAGAAGAGCCAACCAGTGAACCACCATGTTGCAGTTTATTAGCATTATATAAAATTCTTATGAATTAGAGGCCCCAGAACACATAACACAAAAACTCTTCCAAAAATGCCTACCAGTATGGGATATCACTGTCAAACCCCAGCTAGTAATAATGACAAACACAGAGTCTTTACAAATAAAAAGATTTATTCTTCACAAAAAATGCTCCTTAACAAGAGTGAAGCTTCATAGATGCACAAAAGTCAAAAAAGAATTGCTTGTAACACAATTGCAATCTAAAGTAATCCAGTCCCAGAACTGATATTCAAAGAGTGGTCAAAAACAGAGCAACAAGCTCAAAACATTCAAAGAATCGCAAAAGCAGAGGACTATACAAAGCAACACTCACCAAACTCCCAAGAACATTCGAATAAACCGTCTGTAACTGTGGGAGATCAGGATTTAGAGGCAGAGGTGCGTTCCAGGTGGTGATTGGCAGAGGTGGCCTTGCCCCTTAGGGGATTACCCATAATATGCAATATATAGAACATGACTGAGGCATTGAAACATAATCACAATCAAAAGTAAATTAACATATGTTTAACATATTCATAAATAATAACAATATGCAAAGTACATTTGAGTATTGGCAACCATACAACCTGATAAATGTTGATGTGTAGTTTCAGGCGGCACACAAACTTGTTAATTACTTAAAATGTCTCTAGTTAAGGCATCATTTGTGGTCAGCTTTCTTCAGTACAGGCCACATGCCTGTCTCAATATAGCTGCCGAGCTGTGCTCTTCATTGTGTTGTCCTTTTTAGTTCAATGGTTTGTGAGATGGTCTTTCATCAGTTTGGTAAGAGAGAGGGAGTGAAATAAAACAAGCAAATTTATAGGTTTCCTGTCCAACCCCTACAGCCAATAGGGCTTCATGGTACCTAAAGGCTTCTGATACAAGCCAATTCCAAGCAGCCATACTTCAGACCAATGGGGGGACAGAATACCTTCACACCTGCCCTCCATACCATGTGTTAAGGTAAAGCTTTGCAGTTAGGCAGCCTGGCTTTCCTGTGGGGGTTGACTGGGAGACTTTAGCAAAAAAAATATTTGTCAAACTTTTTTGAGGGACTAACCCCTAATCTAGCCGTTAAATTACAAAGAGACTAATTCCTAGAAGGGGGTAAGGGGTTCTTAAACCATTGCTGTTATTATCTATAATGTAACACTAATATTACATTGCTTTGTCTAAGTTACAAATAAAGACATACAAAATATTTATTAACTTGCAAACTTTCACATCACAACAACATAATTAAAATTAATTCATACAAAATGATCACATTCTAAAATATGAATTAGAACCCGGGGCGGCACGGTGGCACAGTGGTAACACTGGGTTTGCTTCCCGTGTCCTCCCTTCGTGGAGTTTGTATGTTCTCCCCGTGTCTGCGTGGGTTTCCTCCGTGTGCTCCGTTTTCCACCCATAGTCCAAAGACATGTAGGTTAGGTGCATTGGCGATGTCCCTAGTGTGTGCTTGGTGTGTGTGTGTGTGTGTGAGCCCTGCGGTGGGTTGGCGCCCTGCCCAGAGTTTGTTTCCTGCCTTGCACCCGGTGTTGGCTGGGATTGGCCCCAGCAGACCCCCCTGACCCTGTAGTTAGGCTATAGCGGGTTGGATAATAGATGGATGGATGGAATTAGAACCCCAGCCAAAAGAGGAAATTGGTTGAGATGTAACATAAGCTAGCTGTACTATCTGTCCAGGACAGGTTTGTAATGCACCATCTGTTGGAATGACAGAAGCATAGCAACCGGACAGACACACAGAAACACAGACACTTACCCTTTTATTTGGTGGTGTAAAAGAGACAAAGCATAAAGAAAAAAGTTTGGAGGGATCCATTCCATATATTGACAGTTCAGCCTTGCAAAAATAAAGCTGTGTGATACTCCACCAAGTAATCTTTTGGGACTGAGTCATATTCAGGACTGAATGCAGAGCAAAGGTAGTAGGTTTTTATAGTTGTGGGGAAGGAAGAGGCAGGTCATCTGGAGGAGAGGCAGAAGTGAGGGCATCAAGAGCCATGGTCTGGAGCCAGAAGAGGAAGAGAATTAGGATTTACTGCTTCTGTAAGAATGGGAGAAGTGTTAGTACACTTGATTGCCCTCTGACCCTGTGTTTCGCCATTAGCTAGACACCCCTGCTGACTTCAATGCACATGTGTGTGACAGTAGATACAAATGACTGATTTTTACCAGCACTTTGCTTTTTTCTCTTTAAGGTTGAACTTTAGTATATAATGATGCAGTTTTCAATGTCATGAATAAATTGTTGGACAATTGTTCAGATTTCTGGATTGTTGCTTATTTTTAAGGTAGATTAGGTTGGGGTCCTTTCTGAGTGCTTTATCAGTTTATTAAAGAAAGACAGTGATAAAACTGACACCAAAATCCGTGCATCTTTGATTTGTTTGGCAAGCAAAATAAGAAAATGTGCAATCTTCAAGTGTGGAAAAAATTAATTGGACTCTTCCCATGCAAACAATCCAATTGACCGCTTAATAGCCATAGACTCTGAACTAACCTCATGCTATATTTCGCAATTAACTCCATAAAACCTTTAGAAAATGGTTGTTGTCTGTCAAGCTGGAAACTGCTGTATATCAGACTCTGGGGTTGTATGCTTTCATAACAGAGAAAGTCTGAG
Organism: Polypterus senegalus; assembly: GCF_016835505.1. NCBI lineage: Eukaryota > Metazoa > Chordata > Cladistia > Polypteriformes > Polypteridae > Polypterus > Polypterus senegalus. Next base: position 75,830,239 of record NC_053166.1, on the reverse strand, counting down.
ATATTAATAGTCCTAGAAAAGGTCATTCCTCCAAAATCACTACTAAAAGCAGAGGCATCATAATGTATATGAAATCACAAAGACTCTTCTCTCACCTAGCACTGTAGATGACAAAACCTGGACCCATTACACAGCAGGGTGGTGGAAACCACTGCTCACACTGTTAGGAATAGGAGTGTTCACTTCTGATGATCTTCAAAAGTTCTGAAACATCTCTCGATAGACAGACTGTGGATCATGGCTGGCTTTATTGTATCTGGAGAAAATGTCACACTGAAGTTCTCATTAAGGACATTATTTCACCAAGAATAGTTGAAAGAGTTTTACTTCTGGGTAACTTACATTGGCCTAGCTCTCGATTCGACCTTGTATAGGAGGATTTTCTTTAAGGGAATGTCAGACCCTTAGACTTTGACTTGAAACTCAAAGGCAGGTAAGTCATGACATAAGACAAGGACCCAAAATGCCAAGCATGTCCATAAGAGAAGAAAAAGAAATTCTGAAATTTGAATGGCTTAGTTGAAGTCTGGTCCTAAACTTCATAGTAGGTCTTTAAATATGTAGGTAATACTTGAAAACTCGGAAATGTCACTGATTGTGATGTGATTCTGCATGGCTGAAATTCTTCTACAGCAGGGGATTCGGACTCATAGGCTGTGGGCCACATCCAGTCCTTGGACCGCCTAAAGCAGCCCACTTCATCAATATTCAAAACACATTATATTTTTAATATACATTTCATACTGCATATAGATTCTATTCATATTTAATTTACATTTACAGCTGGCATTAAAATGAATTTCCACTGTCGACAGAACCCTCCAAACCTTAACAACAGTTTGAAGGAAATGAATAAACAGGTGAAAAAGAGTATGATGTCCTACCAAAAGGACTTACAGAGAAGCCTTTTCTGATCCACCCTTTGGGATATTTATTAGAATTCCATTCCAATCTGACTTGACCAAAGGGGTAGTGCTGCTTTTTTTTTTTGGTATCAGATTTTTATTAAGTAGTTGTATAGACACCTGACTAGGATGAATGGTATATTACCTGGCCAGGAGGCCTCAATAATGGAAGGGTGGAATGAGTTGGTCCACCAGTGCACAATAGGTGGCAACGACTGCCTGGGGGTTCTTCAGTGTGCACACCTGCAGCGCTGCATGGGAGTTGTAGCTCCAATGGGCAATAAAACCTTTTATTTGTACCCAGTACTTGTGTCTGTGACTTTGTGACTGGGGTTTGGGGTGCTGCAGTGCACCCTACTGGTCACAATAGATAGAAAATACATCCATCCATCCATTATCCAATCCGCTATATTCTAACTACAGGGTCACGGGGTCTGCTGGAGCCAATCCCAGCCAACACAGGGCGCAAGGCAGGAAACAAACCTCAGGCAGGGCGCCAGCCCACCGCAGATAGAAAATGCAAGCTTTATTAAATCAAACATAACTGTGAGAATGTCCATGCAAAACTTGAGTCCTGCTATTAAATGTGGTATAACCGCTCACTGATCCCATATAAGCACTTACTATTTTATACCAGGTAATGGACACTGTATCATTTTGTTTAAAATTAAATTACCTGAAAATGAATTTTTTTTCTCTCAGAATCCTTTGTTGTCTAAACGTAGGTCTTATATACAGTTGTGTGAAAAACTATTTGCCCCCTTCCTGATTTCTTATTCTTTTGCATGTTTGTCACACAAAATGTTTCTGATCATCAAACACATTTAACCATTAGTCAAATATAACACAAGTAAACACAAAATGTATGGTTTTTATTATTTAGGGAGAAACAAAATCCAAACCTACATGGCCCTGTGTGAAAAAGTAATTGCCCCCTTGTTAAAAAAGAACCTAACTGTGGTGTATCACACCTGAGTTCAATTTCCGTAGCCACCCCCAGGCCTGATTACTGCCACACCTGTTTCAATCAAGAAATCACTTAAATAGGAGCTGCCTGACACAGAGAAGTAGACCAAAAGCACCTCAAAAGCTAGACATCATGCCAAGATCCAAAGAAATTCAGAAACAAATGAGCCCAGAAGTAATTGAGATCTATCAGTCTGGTAAAGGTTATAAAGCCATTTCTAAAGCTTTGGGACTCCAGCGAACCACAGTGAGATCCATTATCCACAAATGGCAAAAAAAACAGTGGTGAACCTTCCCAGGAGTGGCTGGCCGACCAAAATTACCCCAAGAGCGCAGAGACGTCTCATCCGAGAGGTCACAAAAGACCCCAGGACAACGTCTAAAGAACTGCAGGCCTCACTTGCCTCAATTAAGGTCAGTGTTCATGACTCCACCATAAGAAAGAGACTGGGCAAAAAACAGCCTGCATGGCAGATTTCCAAGATGCAAACCACTGTTAAGCAAAAAGAACATCAGGGCTCGTCTCAATTTTGCTAAGAAACATCTCAATGATTGCCAAGACTTTTGGGAAAATACCTTGTGGACTGATGAGACAAAAGTTGAACTTTTTGGAAGGCAAATGTCCCGTTACATCTGGCGTAAAAGGAACACAGCATTTCAGATAAAGAAAAAAAAGGCGGTTCATGCTAGAAAACCCTCAAATAAAGCTGAATTACAACAATTCTGCAAAGATGAGTGGGCCAAAATTCCTCCAGAGCTGTAAAAGACTCATTGCAAGTTATCGCAAATGCTTGATTGCAGTTATTGCTGCTAAGGGTGTCCCAACCAGTTATTAGGTTCAGGGAGCAATTACTTTTTCACACAGGGCCATGTAGGTTTGGATTTTTTCTCCTAAATAATAAAAACATCATTTAAAAACTGCATTTTGTGTTTACTTGTTTTATATTTGACTAATGGTTAAATGTGTTTGATGATCAGAAACATTTCGTGTGACAAACATGCAAAAGAATAAGAAATCAGGAAGGGGGCAAATAGTTTTTCACACCACTGTATGATAACATTCACTGTAAAAACTATAATAATTAAATATTATAACAGTATAAATTATAATAATGCAGAAAACCAGATGGGGTTAAATTCTTTTTTATGATACTGTAAGTTAAAGCCTGATTGGTATATTTTTTTTAACATATGCATACTGTAATGAACCAAAGAGCCAGAATCTTGCACATATAGTGGGCTTTGTATTTTGAACCCAGCACCCAGTACTATACATAATCCGTTGAAATAAAATGACAATCCCACATTCACGCCGTCCAGCTCAAGATGTTCTTTCCTTCAGGGTGACTGCCTGCCAATTGCATATTTATATCAGCTCGCTTCACTGCAAGTCGAGTCTCCATCATACATAAGAAGTAACATTTGTTAACTAAAGGGAAGTGCATTATTTGTGAATGATGTGTTTCCTCCTGATCTTAGCAGACAGTGTGCTGTAATAGAGTGATTGTTTTCTGACAATTTATTCATAAAATGCTGTATATTATATAAGAATATATAAAGCATTTTGGCAACAAGCAGTTGCTGATACCAACCCAGCTTATCAATTACTTTTCATAAGACATACTTTGTAGCTTTACGTGCCCCCGGTCAAACTGCATAATTATATTTCATATTTTCACTCCCTATGTGTAAAAATTTACATTTACTTACATTCATTTGCCATTCACATATCCTTCCAAATTTGAATATTGCTCAAGTCCTTTCCTTGGGATTCTGCTACCTCTGTGCAATCTTCTAATTTTCAGATGTCTTTGATGCATTTCATACAATACAATACAATACAATACAATACAATACAATTTATTTTGTGTAGCCTAAAATCACACAAGAAGTGCCACAATGGGCTTTAACAGGCCCTGCCTTTAGCCCCCCAGCCTTGACTCTCTAAGAAAATAAGGAAAAAAAAAAAGAAGAAACCTTGGGAAAGGCGATTCAAAGAGAGACCCCTTTCCAGGTAGGTTGGGCGTGCAGTGGGTGTCAAAACAAAGGGGCTAAATACAATACAGAACATAAGTAATCCTCAATACAATACAATAGTGTAATAGAAATATTACAAGTACTGTACAGAGCAGAATTCAACAGTAGATGATATCACATATGAAGATTCGGATTTGTTCAGAGTCCTGGAGACCTCGGCCATCAAGCTGCCTCCCCCTATTTGCCATTTCACAGCTGAGTCAGCTCTGGGCCAGCCAATCCAATGAAAGGACCCCTCTATCTGACGATTCCTGCGATCCTCCATCAGCGATGACTTTTCCTTAGACAGGCAAAACAGCAAGTGCCACATATGAGTACTGAGAAGAGAAATATCTTCATCTTCTCTCTGACTGCTCTACTGCTAAATGCTGAACTATTTTTATTATTATTATTATTATTATTATTATTATTATTACTGAAAGAATGTGTATAATCTTTTTTTTTTGGTATGCCTTTTGGCATTTCAACTTTCCCTTTTCACCTTTCTGCTCATTTGCTTGTTAGCTTGACATTTAGCAGTGGGGTCATCTTTATTCTTAGGATTACAGAGATGCCTTTTTAAAACCCTTTTTGGCGTATCATTTGACTCGTCCACTGTGGACTGTTGTAAAACTTCATATGCGCTTGTCATGAAACTGAAAACCACAGCCCCCAACACCCTGAGACTTGTGCAGATTTAGAAAATGGAAGAATAGAACTTGTCCTTACGGTATGGCATTCACTTAAAAGTCAGCTCGCTGTTGCTCATCAATCTTCAAATCTAAAAGATTGCGGTTTATTGTGACGAGTCCCAACTGGTGCAGTAAAAGGGTGTGTTGATGGGCAGGCTCCTCATCCAAGGATGTCCGGTTACTCACAGGCCCCTTTGTAGGTATGAAAATGGATGGATTTAAAAAAATTCGCACAAGCTTCAAAAATTCACTTGTTTCCTTATCTTTGACAAGATCTTATACTTTCAACCCCTTTTTCCTCTATTCAATATTTTGTAAGCATTCAGCATATGGCAGGTGCCAGCCATGGTTAGGACTTTGCAGGTCACACACATGTAAGTTCTTTGGGATGTGTGAGGAAAACTGGAATATCCTGAGACAAACTCACTGAGACACCAGCAGAACGTGCAAAGTGCACAAAGAGGCGCTGGATGTGAACTCCATGTTCTGGAGTCTGGCCACTAAACCCGTGTGGCCCCTCGACCCTCTAATGAAACTCCTTGGTGTGCAGTTCATGGCTGTGCTGGATATGCTTTTGATCTTCACCTCCAGATGCGGTGCGCTGCTCTGTCTATTGAAGGCATTGAAGCCTTTATACTCAATCATAAAAAAGTACTTTATTTTCTTTTTTTTTTCATTGTTTCCTCACATCATAGCACAGAGATAAAAAATGTTTTTGTTTGTATGAATTTCTTTCAATAACTTCAATGCCTCTCTGCACTGAGCTGGTAACTGTGTGAGTATTTATCTGAGGTAGGCTGCTGCCCCGTCCAGGTTCGGTTTCTGCATGGTAGGCACCATCTCCCTACCACTCTGTACTGGTGAAAATAAGGTCAGGAAATGTCATTTAAAATTACCAAGGTGGTAAGTGCAAGGGATACCATTACATTAGTCAGAAACCCTAGATCCTGTGTCTGTAATCATGTGCTAGCTAGTGTATTATGAAATAAAAAATTAATGACACCATTACTGTTAACGCTATGGGGAAATTAAGCCAATAGTTATGTGACTCTTAAATGTGGAAGCTGGTATTTTAAATGAGTGAATGGGGTCTGATTTCCTCATTTTAATGTGACCACTGCTCTGAAGTCAGTTTTTACAGTATATCTATGTATTCTTTTGAATTAGTGCTGGAGAGAATGGGTTCTGAAAATAAAGTCATTACTTTTTACTTTAACTTTAAAAGTTTAAAGACTAAGAAGGATGATTTTACTCTACTATGTTGTCTTCAAGGGGCGGCACAGTGGCGCAGTGGTAGCACAGCTGCCTCTCAGTTAGGAGACCTGAGTTTGTTTCCCGGGTCCTCCCTGCGTGGAGTTGGCATGTTCTCCCCGTGTCTGCATGGGTTTCCTCCGGGTGCTCCAGTTTCCTCCCACAGTCCAAAGACATGCAGGTTAGGTGCATTGGCGATTCTAAACTGTGTTTGGTGTGTGGGTGTGTGTGCCCCCTGCCCGGGGTTTGTTTCCTGCTTTGTGCCCTGTGTTGGCTGGGATTGGCTTCAGCAGACTCCCGTGACCCTGTGTACCCTGCTGAGTAGTCTACTTATGTCACGGAGCCACTGGTAGGTCCTACGGAGAGATGTGATTACCGGTAGCACTGCGGGTCTTTTCTGTACGTACTCTGCAATGTGAACAAGCTGTAGACATATAAACACCTCGGAAATTCAATATTGTGCTTGCACTTTCATTTTTCTTCTTCCTGCTGTGTGATCGATGGCCCATAAACGTACATTTTTCTGGAAAGGTTTTGTTTTTTAAGTCATATTTTAGCAAGAGCTGAACTGTGCTGTCTCCATTCTATGCCAAACAAAGCAGATTTGGCACCCTGTCCAGGACTACTTCTTGCCCTGCGTTCGGTGCTGCCAGAATAGGACTACTTTATCCATCCACCCACCCACTAATCCATCCATTCATCCATCCATCTTCCATATCCTTCAATTGTGTTAAATATTGTAACAGCCTGATTGCAAGGAAGGCTGCTGAAGAGACCCCAGTAATTGTTGAATGCTTTCTTTATTGTATTCCCTGATGGATTCTAAATCGCTGTCTTGAACTCTCGCTGTAAGCCTTCAGGCATCAAGTTCTGTCCGATAGTGCAGTACCTGTCGCATAGTCTCTTCTTCACGAGATGCTCTTTGAAGGTCCCCCAGGGAGCTGTCTTGGTCCCCTTTTTTGTCACTCATCAGTCACAGTTCTGCCCCCTTCCTCAGCTGCTATATGGACCTCACCTGCTTGGTTTCCTCAAAGGTCCGGTGTTTATGTTTGAAAATGGTATTAAACAGTCAAACAAAATCCATTTTTAAAATTACATGGGCCCACTAGTCCATCCATCTGTGCAACTAAAAAGTAGTTTCTACTATTGTATTACATTTCTGACATGGCAATGGTATTAGCAATCTAGCTCTGCAAAGAGGATTACTTGTGCTCTGTGTTTTGTATTGTAGTTATCCCAGTTTTTAACACCCATTGCACATCCAACGTCCCCGTAAAGGGGTCTCTCCTTGAATTGCCCTTCCCAAGATTTCTTTCCATTTTTTCCCTACAATGTTTTTTTTTTTTTGGGATGTTTTCTTGTCTTGCCGAGGTGCTGTTAAAAAACATGGTCTGTTAAAGCCCATTACATCACTCCTTGTGTGATTGTTGGCTATATGAGAAATCAATTGCTGTTCTTCTTCTTCTTCTTTCGGCTTCAGGGGTTGCCACAGCAGTTCATCTGTCCGCATATTGATTTGGCAAAATTTTACACCGGATGCCCTTCCTGTTGTAACCCTCCCCATTTATCCGGGCTTGGGACCGGCACGAAGAAACACACTGGTTTGTGCATTCCCTGTGGCTGGATTAGGAAATAATTTGCTGTTGTTATTAAATTTATACTGTTATTTATGTTTGCTTTTTGTTTAAGTATATATTTTTTGTCAATTTTGAATATTTTGATTATATGTTTGAAAAACTATGTTGTGCCTTGTTCTTTGTGCTTTGTGAGTGGTGCCCTAAGAGGCGGGTCCACCTGTCCCAGTCCTGTAAAGGCTAACAGGAAGTGCAGTCCTTTAACTCATCGGCAGTGTCCTTTTGCTCCATTCTCTTTCATAAGGAACATATTTGTGATAACAAGAGCAGTTTGAGGGCATTGTGGCTTCAAGGCAAATGAACTGATTATGAGAATTCATTCAACAAGCTCCTCATTTAAATCTGTTTCAAATGTTTTTATCTATATATGCAGTAGCAGCAGAATTTTTGTTTAAAGTTGTTTTCCAATTAAAAAAAATGAGACTATTGGGTGATAAAGGGTCAAGTCAAATTTACAAAGATGCACTTGCCATGTGAAATTATGTTCCAAAGTCAAATGTAACGAGTCTTATTTAATACACTAAAAAAAAACTAATTTTTATTCTTCATTACACAAGTTTTTGGGTTTCCTATTTTGTAAAGTAATGTTGTGTATAACTATTGTGTCTGTAACAATGTCACAATAAACACATTTTTTTGTGTATTTTGGTTTATGTTATTTTTGAATACATAGACCGTTTTTGAGGTTGTTTGATCTTTCTGTGCGAAAGTTTTATTTTATCGCCGTTTCGGTTCTTTATTTACAAGGTACAGTAGGATGTGTCACATGACTGTGATCGTTGCATCATTTACGTCATGGGATATGATGATAAACAAATGGCGGTGATCACTTTTCACATTATTCCTCAGTGAATAAACCCCCGTCAACTGCAGTTGTAGCATAGTTAGCTTCTTTAACAAGTACTTGCCTGTGTCAGGATTCATTTTCATTTTATTGTTTTTACTTTCTCATATACAAAGTATAGGGAAAATATTGTAATCGTCCAAACCTAGAGATTTGGATGAAACTCGACATTTTAGACCTCCGTGAATCTGATTTACTTTCTTGTAGGGAATCTATTGTAATTGTCCAAAAATGTAACCTCGAGATTTTGATGAATCACAACGTTTTAGACCTCCCTGAGTCTGATACCAATTTTGGAATTATGTCTGTGTGTATGTGTGTGAACATGATAATTTGAGTACGCTTTCACTTGGGTCAACTAAATTTTGCATATAAGTATTAGGTACAAAATGTAGATTTCTATCAATTTTTGAGCTAGTTCCGCTAACAGGAAGTGGTACTTTTTAATTCATGCATCTGCAGAGTCCAATTTATTCAGCTTTATTTTTATAATAATTGTTCAATATATTATTACTTTGATTTAATAGGTTGTTGATGGTTCTTTAATGTGCATAATATAAAAATATAATTATTGTCTTGCAGTTTACTCCTCAAATATCCATCTCCATATCTGAGTATACGAGAAAGTCTAGGGGAAACCTCTCCCGATTTTTTGACTTTGATTTCTTCTCCTCATTATTGCCCTCATGTTTTGGTTTGTTTTTTTGCTCTGACCTGATTTTTCCTTCCGTCTGGGGTTCCTGCTCCACGTTGTCATCTCCTACTTATCTTCTTTACTGACAATAATCCTTCAACATCAGCATGTCATAACAGTGTCTTTTGTAAATGTTTTAGTACCTATAAAATAAGAAAACTATTTTTAAGTAAAAGGAAAATGCAGTTAAGACAGTGTGACAGATAGAGGGCACTATCGTCCTCTTGAACCCTCAGACTATACGCCAGACACCAGGTAAAAGTCCAATATGTTGACTTTTTATTAATAAACAATGCACAAAGCATCCTCCTCTCCACAATACTCATAAATAACAATACACTAATCAATAATCACAATCCACCACTCCCAGACGCGTTGCCACCCTTCCACCCAGCTCAGCTCGCAATCTGGGTATTTCCCATAGTCCTTTATAGTCTTTGACCCGGAAGTGTTTCTTCTGTCTCCGTCCATGTGACTGGTAACACTTCCGGGTCAGATAAAAACTCCTTTTCTTCAGCCCGGAAGCACATCATTCCTCTTGTCCATGTGACTCGGATGTACTTCCGGGGTATAAGACAAATAGTCCTTGATCCTCCCTGCAGCATCCTCTGGCGGCACCCATGATATTCAGCAGGGCTGTGAATAAACACTCCAATGTCCATGATGCCCTGCTGGAATTCGGGGCCCCTCCATGCTATAGGGAGGGCTCCATCTGGCGGTCTGGGGGTATTGGCTGGGATGAATAGCCGGCCTTGTACCACAGCAGGATCTCCCATGCCAAGCCTTTGCTGTACATTTGCAAAGTTAATCAATTTCAGGGCCAAGGGGAGCCAATCTCCACAGCATTTGGGGTTAGGGGTGTCTATCCATCACAGGGCATGTATCTTTTGTACATTTCAGAAATTATACATAATGTCATTATTTATATACATTTAAAATATTTGTTTAGCTATTTTACATGCTTTATATTTCCATACAACTGCATTTGAGCAGGCAGTTTTCTCAAATCTCATGTTGCACAAAATGGAGTGGACTCACACACACGTTCCTTTCTTTTGATAGGATCTTCGATTCTAAAGTGGGAGCCTGTGTCTTTGTTGAGTTTCATTGCCATTTATTCAATTTGGTGCTTTTGTATAATGAAATTGTAATGTGGTATGGCATTACTGTGAACAGTTCCTCCTCCCAAGTATTCCCTAACTTGCTCACACACAGTGACTTACAAGAGGTAAGATGGCTGGCTACACATGCTTAGATTGCAATCCATTAATAAGCTGGGTCCTGAGAATGCATGCACGCCTGCACTCCCCCCATAAATCAAAGACAGCTCTGTGCATCAACGTTCAGTCAGCACATGTCAGGGCGTCCTAATTTCTGCTCCCTAACGTCACAGCAGCTAACTTCTGTGTCCTCAGTTCTCCAGCACATCCTCGATTTTTGGGGTTCAAATGAGGCCCAGAGGTGTAGAAAGTCAGGCCCTCAGAATCTACACCACCAGCCCCTAGCTACTGTCCTGCTTGCCGCACCCCCATCTTGCTGTGCAGCCATGTTAAATGGCTGTCTACTGGCCAGCCTTTTATTTGTAGAGGGTGAAAGGTTTAATGCAGCAATTCATTTTAATCCTGTCATTTAAAAACAAAAAAAAAAATTGTTCTGAACTGACAGCGCGTTAAGTAAGCAGACTTGGCTTTGGGGGGAAACAGCATTTTCCGTGTTTCCATGGCAGCCGAATTGCGACTCTATTGTTTTACCCAATTGCCTGGCAGCCCTTCAGAAAGCTTGCTGGTCAATTGGTGCACACAAAGAGGCCGCCCAGATTACGCTGTCCCAGTTGTGAGTCCCACCAGAGTGAAGGCCCTGCCTGAAGGGGATGGTGGAACAGACAATAAAATAAAGGCCCCCTCCCCACACGTCCCACGTCCACTTGTACTCCCGCTGCTCAGTGGGTAATTTAAAAAATGAAAAATATTTTCGTGATTAACCCTTCAGCTACATTGCTATCCCACACACTGACGTTCCTGCATTCACATTTGGCTTCCTTGCTTTCAGTGCAGCATGGAAAACAATAAATAATGTCCTTTGAAGACTAACAGGAGGTGAAATTGAAACATTTTGTGGAGGGATTTCTTCTTAGCATTTGTTGCCCTTGAGCCCCTCCATCCATAGGATCTTGAAAACTCCGTGAGTAATAACTGGAGGTGATTCATCCTCCTCCTCCTCCCCTCATGGCTGTCCTTCTGGGTTGATTCAATACGCGCTTTGATTTGTTTTCTTTTCCGGGTATTCTTATTCATAAAGTGCTTTATGGTTGTGCTAATAATGAAAGGTACTATTAAAAAAAATAAAAGAAGGCATAAAAGCGATCATTCATCAGTCACAGCAGCTCCGGGGCTGACCTTGACAGGATGAGCTGGCTGCAGTTGTCTTTCTGTTTTAAGTTGCTCTCTGTTAGTGGTTGCTTATTTTTTGTTCATGCAGCGTTTGTCAGATGCTGTTCTTCCTTGAATGGCTGCCCACCATAGTAGGTCCCTGGAGTTTAAACATCAGCCTGCTTATTACTTTACAGCATTTAATTGTTCCTTTACTGCATTTTAAAATATTTATGCTACAAACGTTAAGCTGTTGAGTGTCTTGGCTTTACTTGTTAGAGCACAGGGTCGCCACAGCCCATTAAACAATTATTGCCTCATTATCATCTCTTAAAGCTGACTTTGGTTAAATAATAATTGTGCTTATGTATTCTCTTTGACAGGCACTACTAGGCAGCCACGGGAAGGTGAGATACAAGGGGTGGATTATAACTTTGTCTCTGTGGAGGACTTCTTTTCTCTCGAGGAAGCGGGCTCTCTCCTTGAAAGTGGCAAGTTTAAAGGTAACTGAGTAGCCCTCTTTGTGTCAGGCCTATGAGAATGGAGCAGATTAGATCTGTCTGGGAGATGGAGAAGGTGTGGACCGGAGTAGGCTGACCAGAATAGTCTTGGAGAAGGTGTGGACTGGTGTAGGCTGACCAGAATAGTCTGGGAGAAGGTGTGGACCGGAGTAGGCTGACCAGAATAGTCTTGGAGAAGGTGTGGACCGGAGTAGGCTGACCAGAATAGTCTTGGAGAAGGTGTGGACCGGTGTAGGCAACCAGAACAGCCTGGCACGTGTAGAGCCTGTGGGCTTGTGAGAGCTGAGAAGATCATTGTGTGACGTGTAGAATCCTTAAGCAGGTGTTTGAATGGGAAAACTGCACATTCTCTCAGAATCAGAGCTAGGTACTCTTGACATTTCACTATTAAAATGGCCATCACATGATGTTGCATTCTAGAAGGAGCAGGGAGTTCTCTACATTATGTCAGTATACTAGGGGAATTCCTTTGGGGCCTCCACACAGATTTAACTACCACGTAAAATGACCAACTGACTCACCAGTGTGGCAGGACAAACAAACATAACCCCCATTTTTGCCTGTGAATGGCAATCAGATCTGTGGGAGTTTGTGGACAATAGAACTGGTGATCAGTACCCATATTTATCTGAATTACTCTTTGAAATTGCACTAAGAGTCTGACTTGTATAAGTATTTATCCTACCATAGAGTACTGTAAGTAGAACATGAGAGGTCGTATGTAGTGTCCTTCACTTTCTCTCAGAGAGGAGCCGGACTTCACATTTGAAAATGAATGACATACCTTCAGCTGCAAAATGGCACTCATGTAGGCGTTTTGTAGTTTCCTTGGAAATTTTGATAACGCTCTGTAGTTTTTTTAATACTAATACTGAGGCTTCACCACAAGGATAATAATAATGATTATAATAATCAAAGTAGTAGTAGAAGTATAAGATGAAAAAGAAGGAAAACATAATAAGGTAGGATGTTGCATTAAGCTGCACGGAATTGTTACCGTTTTGCAACTTCTTCAAGAATAATACTTTAATGAGCACCAAGATGGAAATACAGAGACACACATCGAACGAGAATAAAGCCCGATATTGGCCATGTTTATTTAACGGACAAGTTTGATATTTTTCAAATGGAAGTCAGTTCTTCACAAATATGGTACATATGCACTTGCAACAAGAAATTGTGTTCTAAAGTTAAGTGTTTTCTATAAATTTAAAAGATATCTTGCCCACACTTGCGATTTTACATTGTAGGCTATAGGGCACTGAGAAAAAGATTAAAAACGTACCAGATATGCCAAGACAGTTGTCGGGTATTGATCTGCATCTTGCAGTTACATACAAATTATAAAATAGTTTATAGAAGTAATTTTTGAACACCAACACACAAATATTATGAGATTCAGCCATTTTAAGAGAAGATCAGCCATGCGTGATAGCTCAACACTTACTCTTCCTGTGTAAAATCCTTTCACCCCCCGGTGGGGTAGACTCCTCTCTAAGGACCAAACCACAGCAACCTTTTCGTGCTGTGTGACTCTTTTTCTTTTAATTTACTTCTGTATTTATCTGAAAATTCACACAAGTGAACAGAAAACATACCTTTACCACAAGAAAAATACTACCAGGAAAATGTGATGAAACATTTCCAGATCTCTTTTGTTTTCATAAACTTGTGTCAGAAACACCGCAGATGCAGATTAATACTCGGCAGCTGTCTGTATTTCATGAGTTTTTAAGCTCCATGTCTCATAGTCAAAAGATGTAACATTACCAACACTTTAATTTCGACTGACATTGCATAGCTTCTCCACATTGATGGATCGATTATGTAATGTACAAGATTTGTTATAAATATTATTCCATCTCTGCTAAATCATTATCTTTTTATAAGTTCATTGCTGTCCAGCATTTCCAAAAACATTCCATCTTTCCCTGGTTGTGTGTGCCAATCTCTTCCTGAATGCCATCTTCTAGTGAGTTTGACAGCTCACGAGCTCTCCTAATTCCTGGTGAAGTTATGAGTAGACTCCTAAATTAGGAAAACTGACAAAATGCTTCTACTCCTACTCCAGAGAGAAAGACCAAATTTGTGTTTATTTCAGATTTTTGAGCCGGTTAGGACCGTTTTAATTCCCTGAGATAAATGTTTGTTTAAGGCAGGGGTGTCGAACTCCAGTCCTCGAGGGCCACAGTGGCTGCAGGTTTTCATTCTAACCATCTTCTTAATTAGTGACCAGTTTTTGATGCTAATTAACTTCTTTAGCCTCAACTTTAATTAGCTTGACTCCGCCCCCTTGGTTGTTTTTTCCTTAATTAGCAGCCGAACAGTATTGAGACATAAAACAAGCAGGACATGACCAGCTCACCTGTACCCATCAAACAAAATCTGAAAATAAAGATGAAGGTCTCAGTAAGGTTGATCACTCAGGTTACCAAAACATTTTAGGATATCTTAGAAAAAAAACAGAATATCAACAGTTTTGGAAATGTCTGCTGTGGTAAAAAGAGAGCAGCAACAAGCCATGGAATTGAATAACGGGTTTAATTAACAGCAAGAATGAGCTTCTCATTAAGGAACCCGGTTGGAGTTTGAAACCCAAATTTAGCTGGTTAGTTGGCTCGCAAAACGTTTCATTTCTGTTTGGCTGTCATTTAATACTTAAGACTTAATTCTTAAAAATAGGGCTATTAAAATAGAGGGAAAAGAAGTTAATTAGCAGTGAAAACTGGACACTGATTTGGAAAAGGGTTAGAAAGAAAACCTGCACCTACTGAGGCCCTCCAGGACTGGAGTTTGACACCCGTAGTTTAAGGTATAGGTGTTAAAGACACAATGGTGTGCTTTTTGGAGTATTGTGAGCATAACAAAACCAGGAGATGTTAACATAGTCAAAGAACATCATCAGGGACAAACAATCAGGAGAAATCAAAACCAAGTAAGTAGAAAACGGAAAGTGCAAATTAGGCGTGGAGGTCAAAATCAAAAAGAAGTCATCACCATAATACAGAACCTTAATTATTGGGTCTACCTGGAAATAAAGCTTTCACTAAAGGTTTTTGATGTTGCTGAGTCCACAGAGGGATACTGTAGTGTGCGACTGCTGCCACGTTTACATTGTCTTATCAGATGTTGTCTTCATTAGCGATAATCGAAGTGACTTGACATGAACTAGGTTGGTGTCACATAAACAAAGAAAATACAATGATGATAAAAAACATTTTAAGTTATTTCAAAATCAAATATGAAACTAACATTAGAAATGAAGTCTTTATGTATCAAAACTGAAAATTAGGCGACCAACACATGTATAACAGTCGCTAGTACTACAACAGAAGACTTCAAGCGTATGAAGCCAGTTTGAATTAGTCTGTGACATTTTATGGCCAGAATCCTGTGAATTCTGATTAGATATGTATAGTTTAGTGCAGCAGTGTCAAACTCAGATCTCGAAGGGCCGCAGTGGCTACAACGTTTTGTTCCAGTCACTTTCTCATTTAGAAGCCACTTACCATTTTGCAATGGAACAGAAATGTTTTTATCTTCATTTACATTGATGTGATTTTCAAGACTCAGGCTATTTTTACACTACTACAATTTCTTTTACAAAAGCAGACATTAGTGTCTGTTTTCACCTTTCAGCAATACTTTTTAACCCTTGGAAGACTTTTGAAAATGCTCTCCAGAGCCACATCCTTCGGCGTGGCAATGTGGATAGGGGTGAAAATGTAGACTTTTTAAAAACACAGACTCTAATTGCACTTTGATTTGTTTAAGTTTAATACATAGCCCTTCCCTGATTGGATCCTGCTTACTGCAAGATCTCCTTTCCTGATTGGTCACCCATCACAGAAGAAAGCCATATTCTAACATAATGGGCATAAAAGAGTTGTTTTCATGGCACTTGTGTTACTTACCTGTATGCATCTAAGTTGCATTTTGTACATCTGAAGTGCCGCATACATGCGTAAAAGACAGATTATTTACCAGTCACTATTATGATCAGTCCCCTGGCCAGCAGCGTCACCACTTCTCCAAAGATATGCCGACGTGTGCGTGTCCAGTGTAGACAATCGCCCATGTCATACAAGTTTGTCATCATTTTAATGCGGAGAGAGATACTTTTACTTTAGTGTGAATGGATCATAAACGTTGTTAAAACGCTATTGTCGATGAAGATCATTTTCATTTGAAAACATATTAGTGTGAATGTAGCCTCGAAACCCTTAATTGTTTCTTTTTTTCCTTAATTACCAGACAACCAATAATAAGCCGCAAAGCAAGCCAACTGATGAACAGCTCTCTTAATTTTAACCTGCATCTGTCTTGATAAAATATTGGACAGCTGATAAATATTCTTCTGTTGTGATCAACAAAACATTTTGATGGTGCTCCAGAATGAGAGAATTAACAAGCTATTAAATTAAATAATTTCATTAACAGTGATAATTTGTTTATAATTAAGAAACTGGCTGCAGTGGAAATGGGGGCCCTCCAGGAGTTTCAGACCCTAGAGCCATCTGTTTAAAAAAAAAAATAAGAGGTCTGAATCTTAAAAAAGCATGTCATTTAAAAAGGCAAATGAAATGTGTTCCATTAGCAGCAGTAACTGGCTTTAAATTAAGAAAGTGGCAGAAATGAAAACCTGCAGCCACTGCTGCCCTCCAGAGTCTGAGTTTGACACCCCTACTTTTGAAAGCTGATCAGATTTGTCTGCAGGTTGCTGTGGCTGCAGGTTTCTGATGTCTGAGGCATAGGAGACAGCAGGCCTGTGAGAGCTGATCGCCTCAGTGTCTTGCATGAAGGTCAGTGGGAGTTAATAAGGTTTCAGTGTAAGGTAGAATGGCTGCATATACAGTAAGTGGTAACTGATCACTTCAGTCTTTGAGAGGCAGTGGCTGCAGGTATTACAGAGAGAATCGGATCTAACTGTGAAGTGTAGACACACCTAATCTGTGAAAGCCAGTCAGATCTGTCAGTAAAATGTCGAGGCCGCAGGTTTGTAAGACTGGTCAGAACTCTCTGTGATTTGTTTTGATTACAAGCCTTTGATTGCTGAAATGACATTTCATGGCAGCAGGGCCATTGAAGCAACTCAAAGGGAGACTACAATCTTGTAAGAGCAGATTGAAATAGTTATTGAAATCTAAAGACTCCAGGCCACTAAGAAAAGATCTGATTTGTATCTAAGGGTTAGAAGCTGTAGGAACTGATGAGATCAGTCTTTGAATTATGAACATGGCAAGCCTACAAGAGATGGTCTGACAGTGCTGATTAGGGGGTATACAAGCACTCTATCTGTGATTGGTCATTGAGGAGGAGATGCTTCAAGCCTGTAAGAACTGTTGAGAAATGTCTGCTAGCTGTAGACCTTTGAAATGTGGTCACATCCCTGGCTTGTATGGATTTTAGACTAGTAACTAGGGACTAAGGTTCTGGACAACTCTGGACACAGTTGATCCTCACTAAGAATGTGGAAACTGCATTGGCCTTTTGACCATAAGGCCATAGGGAAGTTGTGGCTACTGACTATATATGGCATCACAACAAACCTATACCAGATTTTAATTTCACTGTATGTGTTTATACATGAATGCAGGAAGGTAGGAGAGGTATACAGGGGGACCTGGTGGGAAACATAATAAAAAAACTAGAAGGATTATTAATAAGACAATCAAAACAAAAACGTTAGACAAAAATTGTAGTCAAAAAAAAGAAGCAAACATCAACAACTGAGAATTCTTTTAGAGCTTAGCGTTTATTAAGCAATTAAGGTGGGCACAGATACTTAAATGTGAACTTTTATATTGTGACACTTGTGACGTCACGACATGCAGCCTCCACACCTATAACAATGGACAATCACGTTGTGATGACAGAGCTGCAAAATGGCAGTGTCTGCGAAAAAAACAAGTAAGTCTTAAATATAATGTGAATTATTTTTAACCATGCAAAGTGAATTTCAAAGAAGGAATTGAAGGCTGCAACTGAATTTTCTATAGTTAAAAACCCTAAAACACATTCAGAAGAGAACAGAAAAATTTATTTATGGAGAAATATACATTTAAAGTGTGTTGAATCATAAGAGTATGACACTTATAAACACTTTATTTGTTTGCTTTTTGTGCAAAACTTGTTTTATAAACAAAATGGGGTAATGGCTGATCTAAACAGAAAATGAAGTACAAACATTTGCTGACAGGATACAACTTAGGAACTTCAAATGTCATTGAAGCACTAGACAAGGCAAATGTCACAAACAATGTAAACAATGGCATAAAACAGTTTTGAATAAAATATGAGTTTAGATAGTAGCAGCTCCTCTATTTCTCCTATGTGGTGTGACTTTTCAGCCTTGTGATGAAACGTCAGGTCAGCCGTCAGGTTCAAAATGAACAAAGACTTCCTGTGGGGATGCTGTTAAATAGGTGAGGAAGAATCCTTATGAAAGAAGATTTATTTCACAAAACTCAGAAATGACCACATAATGCTAACAAGACAGTCCTAGGCAAACAAGTACCAAAACAATATCCAGAAATTAGCACTTCCAAAAACATAAGTAAAATGTCAAAAAGCCACTAAATGCAAAGAAATATCAACAGCAAAAAGGAAGACTCACCAACCACCAAGTACATACAATGTGTTGCAAAGGACTGCATTTCCCATCAGCCTTTATAGGATTCTGAGAAGTCTCTCCACGGTGACAGGCAGGTGGCCCCGCCTCTTGGGGAACCACCCATAAAGCACTAAGATCAAGGCATAATATACTTTCAAACACAGACATGAAACAATATTCAGAATTGACAAAAGTACATAATTATACAAACAGTAAGCATAAAAAACAATACAAACATACAAAAATAACAACAATTTATTTGTTGTATAGCCCAAGATCATACAAGGAATGTGTCAATGGGCTTTGACAGGCCCTGATTTTTGACAGCCCCCCAGTTTTGACTCTCTAAGAAGACAAGAAGAAACTCACAATCACAAAAAAAATGGAATAAATCTTGGGAAGAGCAGATAGGTTTGGGCGTGTCACAAAAACACAACACACAAAACAGAATAAAAGTAAAGCCCTTTACAGAGCTATCATTGCCACCTGAGAAATACAATACAATAGTAGAAGCTACTTTGTTCTTCCACAGCACCTCTCACCAAATGCAGGTGCAAAGCGCTGTGACAACTCTCAAGGCAAAATGTAAAAATCGAGAATACAGAACTCTCACATACGAGAATACAGATTGTTAAAATAATCAAAAACAAAGTAGAAACTAATTAACTGATTGAGAAGCCAATAATATTTAATGGATAAAACATGAACAAAAAAAATATAATTTTTAAATTATATTTGGCTGAAAAATAACCCCCAGCTTACTAGAGGCCGGCTTCAGCCTGCACAGGCCTAAAATGGGTCCAAGCTTTTAGAATTCAAACAATGTCTTAAATGTCTGAAACCATACAAAAGTGCCCCTCCAGGGAGAGGAACCACATAACCTTTGGTTAGATAAGACAAGTGCCCAAAAGAATCTTTATAAATCAAGAATTTACTGAAGATAAGAAAAAGGAAACACAAAATTGGAAAAACTGGGCAAAAAAGGTTTGCCTGAAAAGGCAATCCAAAGCAAACAAGTCCAGATATGAGATCCAAAATCAGTAGTCCAAGAACAGATAATAAATAAAATATAAAACAGATCATCAAAAGGGAAACAATAATCATAATCTCATTGCGCTCCACCAAACTCAGTGAAGCACTGCTGAGGTCACCCTTCTCCTCTGTGTAAAGACTGAGGGTGGTCCCAGCAGTTGTAGCATCAGGGTGGCCCCACCGCTAGGGAAGGGAATCGCTGCAGCCAATAGCCGAATGTTGAGCGTGGGGTACTGTCAAGTAGGAGTGGCTTTATTGTCATACCATACACAGTATTACAGTCTAGAGTGGCACAAAATGATGTTCTCCAGGATCTCAGTACATTTACACAATCAGATAGAACACATACAGTATAACATAAAAACAGGCTAAGTGCAGGACAAGTAAGAAACTGTACTATACTAAAGCTATACCACACTACAGTATATTATACTTATTGATTAATTAAATAAATGATGAATCGAATGAATAATTTGAGATAATTAATTACAGATTAATGATAACAGCAACTGACAATAAGACACAATAGTGACAGGTATGAGTATGGTATGTCATTCAGATCAACTACTAGAAGCAGGTCTGAGGGGAGGTGGGCAGCACAGAGTTCAGATTCCAGACAGCCAAGGGCTAGAAGCTGTTGCAGAACCCGGCAGAAGCGGTTTGAATGCTACAATATCTTCTGCCAGGTGGAATTAGGACAAAGAGACTGTGGGAAGGATGGGAGCGATCCTTCACACTGCCTTAGACTTTGCGAGTACAGCTCTTGACGAAAATGCCTTCAATGGAGGGTAGAGAGGTCCCAATGATCTTTTCTGCTGTATTCACTATCCATTGTAGGACTTTGCGGAGAAGGAATTTATGTAAATCTGCCTTCACAAGATAAGGTTTGCAATAACTTGTATCTTTTGATCCTATGTGCTAGGTTTAACTTTATTGTCCAATTTAATTTGAAATATCCAAAGTGGTCTTTGTATACTTGATGGTTGAGGGGGGATTTGAGGGTTAAATTAAAGATCTTGGTATGGATCTGATGCTGGTTGTTCTTGGTCTAGGTCTGTGTTTTGAGAACAGAGCTTAACTCTTCTTGCAGTGTATTCTGTCAGTTCTGTTTAAATTGTATATTTAAATTGCATTTTTTGCATATTATATATAGCATAATTTGACAACTTCATGTATGACAAACTTTTATTTTGAAAACTTCTTCCTGCCAATCAAGTATGTCCCCTCCCACTCAATATTGCTCCTCCCACTTGACATTGCCCCTCTTACTCGACATTCGGCTCCTGGCTGCGGAGATACTTGCACCTCTTGGGGTTCCAATCACAAAACACAACAAATGGAGGAGTGTTTAAAGATACAGTACAACGAGAAGTCAAGCAAAATGACACCTTTTATTGGCTAACTGAACAGATTACAAAATGCAAGCTTTTGAGGTAACTCAGGCCCCTTCTTCAGGCGACATGTAATATTGCTGCTGTTGTTTATAACCTGCCTGAAGAAGGGCCTTAAGCTGCCTCAAAACTTGCATATTGCAATCTGTTCAGTTAGCCAATAAAAGGTGTCATTTTGCTTAACTTCTCATTGCATCCATAATGCCTAACGCAGTACAACACACTACTACTAAAGATACAGTACATACATACTAAGCAATAAACAAACATAATAATAATATTAAACATACATAAAAACATGAAGATTACTTCAAAAATAACTAAATATAAACACAAAAGTGAGGAAATAAACCCTGACTGCTGCACAACATAGAGGGTGCAGGCCTGTGAGCGCAGATCAGCCTATGTGTAAGGTGTACACAAGCAGGCCTCCAATTGTGATGTGGAAGGTTCATGTATTATGTAAGTGTTGAGAAAACAAAATATAGCACACTGTATATAAATAAATACAATATATACTAGCAACTCTTACACAACAGGGATGAGCATAAACAAGTAATAACAGAGGTGGACTTATCCTGGCAACTGGTCAAGAGGATGCAGAGAGAAAGTCTCTACGTGGGGATTATATAAGCGTGTACAGTACATGTACAATTTGAATAATCCCTGCTATTTGAAAGCAGATTTTAACTTCCCATTCAGAAAGAAGCTGCCAGAAACAGATTAAATTATAAATCTTCTTAATAAAAGCCCATCCTATCCTCCAAACCCCTAACTCTTTTTGAGATCTTTTACTTTATTATGCTGGAGCTGGTGGGATCTCTCTGACTGTAGTTCAGCTTTATATTATGGTAGGGTGGTCTCAGTCTTCTGATGGCTGTCTGCCGTGTGTTAGGTAGGCCGAGAATGTGGAGTAAATGCTAAAGAGCTGAGCCTAACACCACAAGGCAAAACCCTACAGCTGACTCTTAGTGTGACCCTGAGAGAACCGCTCAGCTTGCCTTCATGCTTTGAGTGCAGAGTGCTTTAGTGCAGGATCGTGGAACATTGTGTACCATGAAACGGGCTGTATAAGGTACAGACTGACTGAAAATCATTTATATAAGAACTTGATGTATCTTGATGAGGACCAGGGACATGGGAGCTATCAGAAAAAAAAATAGCCCTGATGGTGGAATTTCTCAGAGAGGAGCTCTGCCAGCATTGCAGTATTTGGTTGTCAAGGTGGAGCATAGTTGGCTAGAGAGAGTGAAACAGCATTCCCTTCAATGACCGGTGGCCAATGCTTGAGCTGGAGAATACTGACAGGGCAGTCATTGTTGGTGGAAAGTTGACTATGGGATGCTGGCCATGGTGATGTATAGTTGGGCAGAGAAAGATAAAGAGTGCTGCCGAGAGACGCTTTCAGAGAACACCCACAAGACACTTCTCTAATGGGGTGCCCTGCCTGTTGGGGTAAATAGTGCTTAACCTTTCAACTCAGCAACATCTCATTATGCAAACTTGGCATATTTTCTTTTAATTGTTGCAGGGAATTACTATGGAACGCCACGGCCAGTTCATATCAGCCTGGACAGTCCCCCTATTTCATATCAGGAGCATCGAAACTTGCTGCAGAAGTTTAAAATGAGATGCAAGTCACTTAGCAACCTGGAAAAAGCGGGAGAAGATGAGGATTACAGTGAGGAAGACTCCGGACTGTCAGGTAGAGTAGGTGACTAAGCCTATGGAATGCTGCAGGGTGGGCCGATTTGGGGTGGAAGAGCAGCTCATTTGGAAGCCAAAAGGCTGGAGATATAAAACAACTGAGTATTTCTTCTGCTGGCACTGTTGTGTAAGTCGACATATCTACACACAGTGAAGCTATATGAGATCCTTAACTCGCTTTTGGGTAGCACTCCTGATGAAATTAAAATACATTTTACAGAGAGTAACTGGATCCTTCTGATTTTGCAGGGGGCTCAACAATTAACAACTCCGCTCCGATGGGCCGCTCTCCCAGTCAGTCACGGGAGTCCAGTGCAGGGGATGGAAGCACAGTTGACAATGGCCATGAATCGCTGCCAGACAACTGGGAGATGGCATTCAGTGACAATGGAGAGCCATACTTCATTGAGTAAGCTCGGGTTATGTCTATGGATTTTTAGGCCTCTCATTGCCTCTTCAGTAGTGTTTCAGTATTTGCGCTTTGAGCGAAGTGCTGTACTCCACCCAAGTGGCCACCTAATCCTTCAAATCTTTTATGATGAGAGCAATATTTATCTCAGGGTACAAGGTTTATTTTGTAGAAAAGTCCATATAATCCTCTATTACATAAAATTTAAGTCAGCTACTTCGTTTGGCCTTCTTGTGCATTTTTAGTTTTGAATTCACTCAGTATGATTTTTGAAACGTATGAATAACACACACTTGAAATCTAACACCAAGAAGAAAACTACTGTAGTGAATGTTTCTAGTTTAGTTACCATAGACGTCCCCTACAACCCAGCAGCCTGACCCCTGGAGAACACTTATGAATTACACTTTGGCGTGATAATGGTACATTGGTTGGCAAAGATCCTTCACTTGAATGCTGTGTCCAGTCAATGTGGACTTTGTACATCCTCCCCACGTGTGTGCAGGTTTTCCATTTGGTTCCCTGATTTTTCCCTCATATCCCCTCCTGCCAAAGCTTAATAGTGATTCCAAACTAGCCCTGTGTTGGCAGGTGGGTTTGTGTAAGTGAGCCCTGTGAAGGACTGGCACATCATCCAGGGTTGATTTCTGCCCACAGTTGGGTTGAAAATGTTATGTTGTGTTATGCTTTTGATACTCAATACAGAATATGACATCAAAGGCCCTGATGACTGAAGGAGCCCACCAGACATTATGTTAGGATTCTGAGTTTACATCTCAGGATTTCGATTAGATAAACTTGATTAATCCCAAGGGGAAATTCAGATGCATACAGCAGCAGAAACATACAAACAAGGACAAATAATAGTCCATCAATCAAATGATATGTAAATTAAACTAAATAAATAATTAAATATAAATAAATAGATGTATATTGTTCAGATATGTCAAAATAGTATTTCAAAATAATCCCCTGGTAGGAAAACTTAAAATGCCTGATAGCAGTGGGCAGAAAAGACCCCCAGAGGTGCTTCTTAGCACACCATGACTAAATGTGCTCCCAGAGAGCGCGTCCTGGAGGGAATGGAGGGGATTTTTCATGATGGCATTCAATTTTGCCATCATTCTCTTTCCCACAACAGCTTCTAAAGTGTCCAGGTTTTGCCCTGTGATGGAGTAGGCTTTCCTGATTCAGGCATTGTGCTTCTTTTGAGCTCAAGTTGCTTCTCCAGAAGACTACAGATTAGAACACCACACTGGCCACTATGGACTGGTAGAATGTTTCGAGCAGCTTGCTGCACGTCTCAAAAGCCGTGACTCTCCTTATCAAGCACAGTCTGCTCTGGCCCTTCTTGTACAGCACCTCTGTCCAGTTTGTTGTACCTTTGAACCCCCAGGTACTTGTAGCTCTGCATCACTTCCTTGTCCTTCCCATGAATTGTGACTGGTCTTAGAGGCTCTTTGGCACATTAGAAGTCCACTACTTTTCTTTTGCTGATGTTGAGTTGCAGGTTGTTGTTCCTGCACCACAAGACAAAGTCCTCCACAACCTTCCTGTACTTTGACTCATCTCCATTATTAATGCAGCCTATGATGGATGAGTCATCTGAAAATTTCTGTAGATGACAAGCACTGATATTGTACTTGACGTCTGTTGTGCAGAGGGTAAACAAGAAGGGAGATAGGACAGTTCCCTGAAGTGCTCCAGTATTACACACCACCTTTACTGACACACAACTATGTCCCTAAGTATATGGACTAATTGAGATTTCTCTTTATCTAAGGCTAGCCAGTCTCTGAGGTCTTGTCCAAGGTACAATAAATGTGTCCGGTTAGCACACATTGGACAATGCAGGCAGGAAGACAGCTACAGTGTTAATGATAGAACATCTACCACACTTCATGAACCTTTTTACCTCCAAGATGCAATGATGTCAGGGAAGGTAGTAAATGTAGATGTTATTGGGTTAGGGTTAGGGTTAGGCTACTCCACTGAGTCCAAAATTCTTTGAATAGGACAGAAATGGGAGGCAAACATTTGAAAAAGAGGAGAGTGGCTGGAGGTATGAAGACAGACACACTGTGGGAGGATGTTTAGCCACGCCTGGAATTTGAGGGACACTTGACGATTACTAATGGGCTGTTGATGCTTCCTATCCTGAATATCTTGAACCTGTTGGTCTTTGTATAAACTCTATGTGTCTCTAAACCCATTCAAGAACTAGACTTTCTCATGCACTCAGATATGGGGATGAATATTTGAGGAGTAAACCGCAAGACAATGATTATATTTTTATATTATGTACATTAAAAAACCATCAAGAACAAATTAAATTAATAATACATTTAACAGTTATTATAAAAGTAAAATTGAAAAATTTGGACTCTGGCGCTTCATGAATAAAAGGTAAAGTAACACTTCTGGTTAATGGAAATAGCCCAAAAGCTGATAGAAATCTACATTTTGTACCTAATACTTGTATACAAAACTTGGTTGACCTAAGTGAAAGCATACTCAAGTTATTGTGTTTACATACACCGACACAGACACAGAGATAGACACACATACACTCTTCCAAAAATTGTATTTTCAGACACAGAGTGGTCTAAAACGTCAAGATTCATCAAAATCTCGAAATGGAATTTTTGGAGGATTTCAATACTTTCCCTATACTTTGTATACGAGATAGTAAAAAAGCAAGTTCAGTACAAGAACAAATGGATGCAAGTTTGACGTCACCAACATATACTGTAGAGGTACTTGCTTTTGTAATATTGTTAGGCTATTGCCTTGTGTTTTGTTTTATATGTTCTTTTCTCTGTCTTTTTCAGCCACAACTCAAAAACTACTACATGGCAGGACCCCAGAATCCAAGGAAAGGACAACCAGAACAATTCAGAAAGTAAGATCTAATTTCCTCCTTTCTCATTTGCTCTTCCCTGATTGGATGTAGATGATGGAGTTGCTTTCAGTGATTCTCCCTCATATCTCTGCTGACATAAGTTTGATTCCTGGTTCAATGACCCTTTGTGTGGAGTCTGTCTGTTTTTCTTGTGTCTGTGTGAGTGGTCACTCTGCTAATTGCAGGCTCTAAATTTCGGCCATGTGCATGGATGCATCCATGATTGGTGCCATTAAGAAGTGGCTCCTCTGCCACATCCGGTGTTATTGGTTTCTTGTAATCTTATGTGCAAAATAAACATAGTAAAATAAAACTTCACAGGGTAAATAAGAAGCTGATAAAAAATAAAAACACACCCATTCTGGGATACCGTCTCACATACTCAATTATATGTTTTCAACGGCTCCCAAAACATTTAAACAGCATTGTGCAGGTTTTGCACCTTCTCTTTCTCTTTTTCTCACATACAGTTGTCACTGCCATGTAAATAATTGCTCTGATTGCCATCATTGTCTGCTGATTTTAGGGAAATAGTGCCATCCTTTGAGTTCTGTACGTGCCTTCCTGATTTGTTTTTATTTACTGAGTAATGAAGTAACTGGGAAGTCTGCAGAGAGTCCCTGCCAACCTCTGACAAGGCTAAGTCCAACAAGCCAACACCCCTCAGCCATTCCAATTAATTTCTAACAGATTAGTGCTGCTCTTTTGGCTGCTTTCCAGCACCAGCTCTACTTAGCATGGGATTTTCCAGATCAGGTGATGGCAGAAAGCAGAAAATTAAGCCCTTTCCTTTCCAGCTATACCTCAGCTTTTTCAGGACCTAAATCTGGAATCTTGTATAGTCCTTTATCCAGTAGGAGAATGGCTTACAGGGAGTCACCCCCAGATAAACCTCAGAAAAATGCCTAAGAGGACATGACTCCTAGCATCACCTTAGTCAGACTGAGCACCATTTTTGGAGGAAGGGGAGCTCAGTTTGCACTCTTACTGTACACAATATGATATCAGAGGGTAGTTCCCCAATTCCTCCTGAAAATAACTTTCTGCTTTTCCTATACAAGACACCTCTAGAAAAGGTGACAAAGAATTCATAAATAAAGGACCAGAACAGAAGAAGAGGCGTGAGCCAGAAAAACAAGCAAAGATTCATAATAGGGTCAGGCCAAAATTAAAAACCCTAAATCGTAGTTGAAAATACGTAGCATAAAAGTCATTTAGCAGGAACACTAACTAAATCAACACATACTATTTTTTTTTTTTATTCTTTATTGATTTTATTGAAATCGCACAGCATTCCATGCAAATAGATCAATTTTACAAGAATAGGACTGAAAACAAATCAACCCCTACCCCTGAGAAAGAGAGCATGGGCAGCAGAATAAAACTTAAACCCAGTAAAAATAAGTAAATAGATAAATTAATAAGTGAATATAGATGAATGGAGAAGAAAAAGAAAAAAAAGGAATAGGGAGAGAATCTGCTTCCTCAGTGCTTTAAAAACTTATTCTAAAATATTATTGATTAGATCCTGCCAGGTTCTGAAAAATTTCTGCACAGATCCTCTAAGTTAGAATTAGATTTTTTCCAATTTCAAACAGTATAAAACATCAGTTACCCACTGACTTAGAATAGGAGAGTAGGATTCTTCCAGTTGACCAAGATGTGCCAATAGTGTAGTGAAGGCAATCCCAGTTTGTTTGTCCTTCTCCACTTTAAACCCATCTGGAAGGACATCAAACACAGCTGTTAATGGGTTAGGAGGGATTGTGACACCAAGGCTGTCTGAGAGGCACTTAAAAACTTTGGTCCAGAATGATGTTAATTTGGTGCAGGCCCAAAACTTGTGACCCAGTGAGGCTGGAACTTGATTGCAGCGTTCACAGGTTGGATCTTGCCCTGGAAACATTTTGAACAATTTTAAGTGAGACAGATGTGCTCGATATATAATTTTAAGTTGAATAATTGTATGCTTTGCGCATATGGAGCTCGAATGAATTCTCTGCATTGCTATTTTCCACTCCTTTTCTGATATGTCGAGGGAGAGATCCTTTTCCCAGTGTCGTCTTGGATCTTTGAAAGGGAGCGACTGTAAAATGGTTTTATATATTGCAGAGATACTGTGCAAATTCCTTGAAACTGAGCAATATTTTTTCCAGCATAGAGGGAGGTGGGGGGTGAGGCAAATTGGGCACGTTCTGTTTAACAAAGTTTCGAATTTGAAGGTAGTGAAAGAAATGTGTTGCTGGAAAGTTACATTTGGAATATAATTGTTTGTAGGACGCAACGACGTTGTCTATGTACAGATCTCTAAGTGATTTAATCCCAAATGTTTTCCAGACACTAAAAACTGCATATGTTTGCGAGGGTTGTAAAAGGTGGTTCTCGTGCAGAGGTGCCACTGATTAAAGATTCTCTATCTTAAAATGTTTTTGGATTTTTGAAAATATGAAAACTCATTCCTTATAAGGACTGTGTCATATGCTCCCTTTATCAGCTGAAATAGCACATTTTGTACTTTGATCTGTCCTTTTTATTGTCCCTGACTGTCATTAAACCACAGAGCTCCCAGGTAATTTATTGTGCTTTTTTATCAGTTTTTGAAGAACAGGTTCTCAGCAGTCCTCTTGTTTGCGTTCTCATTTGCAGTAAGTCACAGCATTTCCCAGACGTTTGTCACCAATCATCTAACATGCTTGTCACTAATGAGTAATCCACTCGTGTCACAAAACATTCACTTGTTGTGCATCAGCTGTGGAAACAAAATCAAAACCACATATGGAGAGTTCCTTCTCTACTTGTCCAAAGCACATAACTGTCTGGCAGAGAAGTGATAACACAGGAATGGCTCATCAGCAGTTTCCTAGAGTTCTATTGTGTTGTTTCAATTTTGATGTGCTTAATGAGTTTTCTAGCATGTTTTCATAATGTAGCCTATATAATCTGAATGACTAGGTAGGGGCTCTTTTCTATTCTGTAGTGTTATGAGCGTGTGGTCTGATCTTTACAATGATGGCGATGCAAGCAGATTTCTGAGTGGTGGCCTTTCCATATCGGTGCTAAATGTTTTATGCGATTGTCTGCATTCCATTGATGTTTCGTTGTCTAAGTGTTCCAGTATCACGCACGCTTACATGTATGACTGTAACACTCTTCCATAATACCAAAAACAGGACAAAACAACATTGGACACAATGTTCCTGGACACCCAGTGGGAGCTGCACTTGGTGCACAGAGTGCGCTGTGGGACCTCGGAGCAGCATGGGGACGTTCACCTGAAAATGGTGTTACCAAACTTGGAAGCATGGCAAGCAGGCAGGCCATCATGCTAAACCAATGCAACAAGATCCACTCTCCCATCCCTTCTAATAGCAAATACACGGTCTCTGCACAACAAAATAGACAATTTAAAGCTCTGCCTTACTACAAAAAGGGTGTTAAAGGACTTTTGCGCTTTGATTATTACTGAAACTTTGTTGCATAAAGGAATTCCAGATTTGGCAGTGCAGCTGACCAGCCGCTCTTTGTTCTGCGTGGACCGAACAATGCGAGGTACAGTAATAAATGGGGCAGCCGTTTGTGCAATTATACCAACAATGAGTGGTACACAAATTTTACGATAGTCTCTGCTACAGTGACCAGATATTTCTGGGGGCAACCTGGGACACCAGGCGGGGCCCGGGGGGGCAGAGCCCCCCAGAAGCCAGATAGACTTTAATAATGGAAATGCCTATTTTCCTGTTTCCTGCATCTTATTCTGTATGAGTTTCTTCCATTTGAAACAATCATATTATTAAACCAAAAACATATCCCCATTTTCAAAGTAGGGTTCTATACCATTGTATGCTATTTTCCGTGAAATTACAGGCTAGATCTTGCCAAAAACAGTTTGTGAAAATTGACTGAAAGACACGCTTTCCTAAAGAGCAAATAAACTCATTATTAGGTCAGTTACACTTGCAGGATAAACGTGCTTCATTCACAATATTGCATCCCACGTACATGTGCAACTGCTAGTGCATGTCCTGACTTCTAAAGAAGAAACAGCAAACCAAATCCCAAAGAGGCAAGGGAAGAAGCAATGTCACTCTGCACTTTAACTAAAGGAAAGCAAAGTAAAATACAGCTGTAAGTGTAAGGAACAGGCAAGCATCCGCAAATGTTGTTGTGACTTGTGTCAAATATTCATTCATTATTAATATATAAATTAATATTATCAGATTCACAACTATGATGAAATTTACAGGGAGTACAGTCTGCAGACTTGAGACAATACAGCAAAGTGTGTACAGCAGTTCTTACTTAAAAAATAAAGAGCTAAAATTAAAGTTAATTAAAGTGTAAGCACTTTCAATTTTGTCCTACAAAATAAATTGGCAAGTTTAACTCTTTTAAGTTTAAGCTTTAAGTTCAGTGAAAACAGCTCACCTTGAACGCCTTATTGACGAGTGAATGACTAAATCAGGCATCAGCTCTTATATCAGGCTCAGAGCAGGAATAATAAGATGATTCCTGGCTCAGAGCGTAGCATAGCCAAAACGTGTCATATCACAAGGCACGGCCGATACCATCCGACGATGGGTCCGCTTCTGCCTTTTTGCCTTCCATGCGTTTCCATACTGCAAATAATGGCAACCAGCAGGCGTCAGTCTCAGAAGAAGGTCGACTAACCGTCTGACGTCATGATGGGTAGAAAGTACGATCTGGAATCAGAAAGAATGAATGGGGTCTAAGCCTTTAGGGAAAAGTATTCATTTTGTCGGAAAACGTCACAGGCCGGGACATTTCCTGATGTTTCGGGGATGCTGGGACAGGTGATTCAAAAATAGGAACTGTCCCTGGTAAACTGG
Organism: Polypterus senegalus; assembly: GCF_016835505.1. NCBI lineage: Eukaryota > Metazoa > Chordata > Cladistia > Polypteriformes > Polypteridae > Polypterus > Polypterus senegalus. Next base: position 75,799,446 of record NC_053166.1, on the reverse strand, counting down.
GACGTCTGGTCACTGTATCTCTGCACACTGTCCTGCGGGAATTTAGTTCGGTTATTTTTTTTTTGTCATGTGCCTACCATCTAGTACTAATTTTAACCAGACCCTAGCAGAGTTGTACAAAGCTCTAAACAACATGCAAACTGTCCACCTCAACAGAGCTTTTATAATCACTGGTGACTTCAGCCACGCAATCCTTAAGTTAGTTCTGCCTAGATTCTACCAACACGTGAACTTTGCAACCAGGGGTGATAACTGTTTAGATCATGTTTACACCAGCATTAAAGACACTTATCGAGCCAAGCCCTGCTCCCTGTCTGGCAACTCTTACTACATCTCCATGAAAATGATCCCAGCCTACAGTTCTCTGTTCAAATGCACTACACTAGTCCAGAGAGACATCAGGGTGTGGCTCAAAGGGGGCATCTCAGCACTTCAGGACTTTTTTGAGTGCACAGACTGGTCAGTTTTTAGAGAGGCTGCTGCTCATGAGGGCTGCATCAACATGGAGGAGTACACAGCAGTTGTAACTGCTATATTAACAAATGCACTGAGGATGTTACTGTCTCTAAGATGGTTACTTCAAGAGCCCACTAGAAGCCCTGGATATCTGCAGAGGTCTGGTGGATACTGATGCTGCCTTCAGATCTGGAGACAAGGCTATCATCAAAACTGCATGAGCTAACCTGGCTAGGGCAATCAAGAAAGTAAAGTATGTGTATGCTGAAAAAATCCAAGGGCATTTTCAGCACATCCGAAACATTTGGAGCATGTCGACAGGCATTTGGGTCATCACAGATTACAAACCGGTACCTTCTCTATGTGACAGCGATGTCACCCTCCCTGACACTTTAAATGTCTTCTATGCATGGTTTGATGTACCCAACAGGGAGCTTACAAGGAAATCCACCCCACTCTCAGATGAGCAGGTAATCTGTCTGACTACAGCTGCAGTGTGACAGACTCTATCCAGAGTAAACCCACGCAAAGCTTCTGGTCCTGACAATATACCTGGATGGGTGCTCAAGGAGTCCTCACTCATGTGTTTAAAACCTCCCTGAGTCAGGTAGGAAGTTCCAGTGTGTTTTAAGACCCCCACAATCATCCCAGTTCAAAAGAAATCATCTGTCACCTGCCTGAATGACTGTTGATCCTTGGCTTCTTGTACATCAATGATCATGAAGTGCTTAGAGAGAGTAGTCATGAGCCACATCAAAGCCGCACTTCCCAGCTCACTGAACTCCCTTCAGTTTGCCCACTGCCTCTACCATTCTACAGATGATGCCATATCCACTGTACTTCGTATGTCGCTGACTCACCTGGACGAGAGAGACTCTCACGTAAGGATGTTGTTCATCGACTTCAGCTCACCATTCAACACTATCATTCCACAGAGACTGTGTACTAAGCTGAGCGGGCTGGGCCTCATCACCCCCCTGACGGAATGGCCTCAATCAGTCTGCATTGGCACCAATACCTCCAGAACTATCACACTGAGCACAGGAGCACCACAGGGCTGCGTCCTTAGCCCTTTGTTCTTTACACTGCTGACACAGGACGGCTCAGCAGAGTTGAATTCAAACCAGATCGTCACATTTTCGGATGACATGATGGTGGTGGGTCTCATTAAGAATAATGATGTCTCAGCATACATGGAGGAGGTGCCGAGAGTGGCTGCCTGGTGTAAGTGCAATAATCTTTTTTTAAATTTTGAAAAGGCAAAAGGTGATAATAGATTCAGGAAATCCAGCACTGCTCACTTGCCTCTCACCATCAACGGGGCTGTTGTTGAGAGGGTCAAAACACCAAGTTTTGCAGAGTCCACATCACGGATGAACTTTCTTGGTCCCTCAACTCTGCCTCCATTGCCAAGAGGACTCGGCAGTGTTTTATATTTTGCAGAGTTTGAGGAGAGTGAGATTCCCCCACCAATCTTTACCACATTTTAAGAGAGTATCATTGAAAGTGTGCACTCTAGCTCCATAACCGTCTGGTATGGGATCTGTAATGTTTTGGACTGCACTACAGTGGAAAGTGAGATCAGCTGAGAAGGTTACCCGTGAGCCTCTACCTCCTCTGAAGAACAATTACCAAACCCACTGTTACAGTCATATGTTTTTTTTTGGGAACCCCTCTCAGCCTGCATAATAATTTACTCTACTTTCAACAGAAAAAGGTAACAGTGGTATGTCTTTTATTTCCTTGGAACATCTGCGTACTGGGGTGTTTTCCAAACAAAGATTTTTAGTGAAGCAGTATTTAGTTGTATGAAATTAAATCAAATGTCAAAAACTGGCTGTGCAAAAATTTGCATACCCTTGTAATTTTGCTGATTTGAATGCATGTAACTGCTCAATGCTGATTACTTGCAACACCACATTGGTTGGATTAGCTCGTTAAGCCTTGAACTTCATAGACAGGTGTGTCCAATCACCAGAAAAGGTATTTAAGGGGGTCAATTGCAAGTTGTGCTTCTCTTTGACTCTCCTCTGAAGAGTGACGGCATGGGATCCTCAAAGCAACTCTCAAAAGATCTGAAAACAAAGATTGTTCAGTATCATGGTTTAGCTCTCTCAGGGGTTTAAACTGTCAGTTTCAACTGTAAGGAATGTAACCAGGAAATGGAAGGCCACAGGCACAGTTGCTGTTAAACCCAGGTCTGGCAGGCAAAGAAAAATACAGGAGTGGCATATGTGCAGGATTGTGAGAATAGTTACAGACAACCCACAGATCACCTCCAAACACCTGCAAGAACATCTTGCTGCAGATGGTCTATCTGTACATCGTTCCACAATTCAGCACAATTTGCACAAAGAACATCTGTATGGCAGGGTGATGAGAAAGAAGTCCTTTCTGCACTCAGGCCACAAACAGAGTCACTTGTTGTATGCAAATGCTCATTTAGACAAGCCAGATTAATTTTGGAACAAAGTGCTTTGGACTGATGTGACAAAAATTGAGTTATTTGGTCATAACAAAAAGCGCTTTGCATGGCAGAGGAAGAACATCGCATTCCAAGAAAAACACCTGCTACCTACTGTCAAATTTGGTGGAGGTTCCATCATGATGTGGGGCTGTGTGGCTAGTTCAGGGATTGGGGTCCTTGTTGAGGGTTGGATGAATTCAACCCAATATCAACAAATTCTTCAGGATAATGTTCAAGCATCAGTCACAAAGTTGAAATTACACAGGGTTGGCTATCCCAACAAGACAATGACCTAAAACATAGTTCGAAATCTACCATTCGTGCAGAGGGAGAAGTACAATTTTCTGGAATGGCCGTCACAGTCCGCTGACTTGAATATCATCGAAAATCTATGGGATGATTTGAAGCAGGCTGTGTATGCTCGGCAGCCATCAAATTTAACTGAACTGGAGAGATTTTGTATGAAAGAATGGTCAAAAATACCTCCATCCAGAATCCAGACACTCATCAAAGGCTATAGGAGGCGCCTAGAGGCTGTTGTATTTACAAAAGAAGGCTCAGCTAAGTATTGATGTAATATCCCTGTTGGAGTGCCCAAATTTATGCACCTGTCTAATTTTGCTATGATGCATATTTTCTGTTAATCCAATAAACTTAATGTCACTGCTGAAATACTACTGTTTCCATGAGGCATGTCATATATTAAAAGGAAGTTGCTACTTTGAAAGCTCAGCCAACGATAAACAAAAATTCAAAGAATTAGGAGGGGTTCCCAAACTTTTTCATATGACTGTATAACAGATCCAGTAACATTGTAAAAGACCATTCCCACCCATTACAGTATGGAAAATGATATTGTAGTTTCCTCTCTGGTTCTGCAAGACTGAGTAATAGTTTCATACCACAGGCCATCAGAAATTTTGAATGCATAAAAATGTCTACTGTTACTGTGCATTGTTTATTTGTCTAATTGTCTATTTATTGTATTGTTTTTACAATTTGCACTTTGTTGTATACTGCTATATGTTACACTGTGGCTCATGAACATACTTTGTCTCATCTCACTATAGATGTGTACACTGTTGCTGATTAAAATAAAGTAATCTTGGCCTTGATCGTGACCTAACTCCTCTGTTATAACAAGTAAAAAATGTCTGGATGGCATAACATTCAGGTTTGTTAGGGTAGATGGTTGCTTGGTTTGAAAGTTGGAGCATTTTTAATTTGTTTTAGTCAATGCATCAAAGAGTTTATCACAATTTTGTTTCTTACATATTTTTGTAACAGGGATTCATATTCAAAAATAACAGGGATAATAGAACGTAATTACATAACTAGTAGTGTACATAAAATATGTTTTTTATTGCCATTTTGCAATATCATGTTGCTGAAGTTGCTTTCATAGACAGCAGATTCCAACTCAAGTGATTAAAAGGTTCATGTGCTTTGGTTAGCTGCTTGATGTGGAGGGTCTGTGGCTAACTGAAATTCACATGTCTTAAATATAATATTTTTCAAATAAATACCCAAAGGCTGAAGTCTTTAGCTAAAATTGTTTTCTGCTTTCAGACGTAATAGAAAGCAGATTGTTGTGTCACTTTGCTGATTATAGTGTCAGAGAAATATTGAATTATTATAATCTTCAAATAATGCAGGCATGAGGTTGCTTTTAGTTAAATAATACTTGAGTAGAAGTCAAAGTATTTCATCAAATTTAGAAGTAAGAAATTAGTTAAAAAAATATCTGCTTTCAAAAGTCCTCAAGACCCAAAAACAAAGTACATTTTATAATAAGGATAAAGTACTTGGCTTTGTCTATAGAAAACAATACATTTCTTTTATTTTTAAGCAACACTCACATAACATTTTTGCTATAGAAATGTACTACAGAATAATGACTCATGCAAATGATACAAACTGCAGCCAGTGTCACGGTGAGACCTGAAGTGTGGTGCTAGTGAGTGTGGCTAGGACTTACATTGTGCCTCCCCTATTGGGATACCCGGCAGCAGTAGTTGAGGCTCAGCTACTCCAGACAGAAGAAGAACAATAAAATAAAATATAAAAATAAGAATGAAAATGAATGGCTCACAATCTTACCAACTTGAACAGATACACAACATAAAAAACCTCACAGAAAATCATCACAGATTGGGTTTATTATATTAACTGAATATAATAGTTTATTTACTGAAGTAAAGATGGATTTTAGAAGAGTAATTATTACATTAAATAGTAATACAACAGTTTCAGATTTATGGTTTATCATTGATAAGAATTCATTTAAGGACGCTGTGGTTTCCTTTACTCGATTTGCTCTCCAGAATAAACATATACCGTATATGCAGTTGGTTGTCTCATAATATATATTAATATTTTTAATGCATTCCTACAGAAAATTTTAATTCTACATAATAACATTTTTCCACACATATAAGCATTAAACTAACTTGCATTCATATTACGCTACAATAATTCATCTTAATACAACACAATAAAATGGCAATTAAAAATCTGAGAGTCAATGTTCTACTGAAGAATGCTCTGGACAAGGATCAGTTCTGTTAAATTTAAATGCCTTATCATGAATCACATAAAGGACTAATACAGGGGTGCCCAATACGTCGATTGCGATTGACCGGTAGATCGGAAAGGTAGTGCAGGTAGATCGCGTTGCATTAAAAAAAATGTTTTTTAAATGTTAGTCTATCATATATCCTCCTTATGGCATTTGCCACTTGATTGACGTACAGGACAGCCAGTCTGAGATCTCTTTTCTTCTAACACTCTGGTCATCCCGCTCACACGATCAAACGTGCGAGCTACTGCAAAACTCCAGTTATATAAGTGATCTAGTTAGTCTTCCAATTTATATCGACTAAAGAAGGGATTTAAAAAAAAATGCTATTTATGTGCTGGATGTGAAATTGGAAAAGGATTTTTTTCTCTCACAATGTCACAATCAAAGTGCGTTTGTCTGATCTGTCAATCTATCGTTGCTATTCCAAAGAAGGAAAATGTGGAAAGGCACTTTCGAACTGTTCATAAAAACTACGAAACTGACTTCCTTCCAAAAGCGATCTGAGAAAGAAAAAGGAGAGGGAACTAAAATCGCAGTTAATCGGACAGCCATCATTTTTCATTCGGCTGAATTCAAAGCAAAGGCAGACACACCGAAGCATCGTTCTGGGTGAGTCACTCGATCATTAAGCATAAGAAGTCCTTCCAAGGTGGAGAGATGATAAAAGATGCCTTCGTTGAGGCAGATGGCTAGGGAGAAATTCCTGCTGAGATTTCAAGACCCCTGGCTGGAGAAAAAGGAGTTTCTCCTTGTCATTAAACATGCAGAATACAAGCAACTTAATAACGATCAATGGCCGCTAGACTTGGCATTTTTTTATGATCTGACCAACATGTTGAATGAACTTAATTTACATCTGCAAGGAAAAGAGAACTCCATGGTCAATATGATTAGCTCAGTTAATGCTTTCAAACGAAAAATGCAACATCTGTCCTCAAAGCTGCAGTGCCATGATTTGGGGAACATCCAGAACCTCGCGTCAGAGCCGGAGAGGCAATGGAAGGCGTGTGTGCAACTTGACAGCATACGCTACACAGAGCAGATTGAAAATTGTCTGTCAGACTTTATCTAATAGAAAAAAAATAACGATTCGAGTGTTGCCCAATGTAGCGGAGTAAGAGTAGCGTTTCTTCTTCACAAATGTACTCAAGTAAAAGTAAAAAGTAGGGTGCAGTAAAACTACTCTTAGAAGTACAATTTTTTTAAAAAGTTACTCAAGTAAATGTAACGGAGTAAATGTAACTCGTTACTACCCACCTCTGATACTCAGTATATATATATATATATATATATATATATATATATATATAGTAGAACTGGACCCGGACACAGACAGACGGACATCGTTTGTTCACCCAACTCACGTTTATTTACAGTACTATTTACAATAAAGTTCAGTGCACATCCTGATCCCCCAAAGTCCAGGCCTCACAGTCTTTGGTGCCTTTCCTGGCCGCCTCCACTCCTCTCTCCGAGCTCCATCTTCTTCCACCCGACTCTTGCTCCCGACTGAAGGGAGGTGGTCCCTTATATAGCAGCCCGGATGGGCTCCAGCTGCTTCCCGGCAATCTTCTACGGACACACCCCTGTGTGGTGGAAGTGCCGGCTGTGCACCCGGAAGCCCTCCGTGTGTCCCCAGTCTTCTTCCCCCCAGCACTTCCTGGTGTAGCGGAAGTGCTGAGGTACAGGGTTCTTCAGGCACCGGGGAGCCGCCTGGTGGTGGCCATGGGCCCCTACAGGGTTGGGCTTCCAAGCCCCCTACCCATGGCCCCCAACACAACCAGGGCGATTGCCCCCTTGTGGTCTGGAGGAGGCACAAGCCCTCCTCTGGTCCTCCTGGGTGTCCCGGCTGGGCTCCACCCCCAGTCGCATGTGACTATATATATATATATATATATATATATATATATATATATATATATATATATATAGCATTTTTAATGTAGGTGGATCATTTTGACCTGGTCATTTTAAAAGTAGCTCGCAAGCCAAAAAAGTGTGGGCACCCCAGACTAATAAAATGGACAGCACAGAGGAAATATGAGGCACACCCTCTGTATGTCAGTGGAAGACAGAATAACAGATGTGCAGTAATTTTCCAAACATTTACCAAGACAAAATGTATCACTACTTATAGTTGAACCTTGCACACAACACTAGAATATTCACTTAATAAGGCCCCCATATTTTCCTAAGGCATTATGGCTCTAGTACAGGGTACTCAATTCTGATCATGGAGGTCCTCAATGGCTGCAGGTTTTCATTCCAACCAGTTTTGCAAGTAGAAGCTGGCAGATAATGAAACATGGCATTTAATTATATGGCTTGTTGAGGTTTTCATTTTTCAAGACAAATCTTTTTGATGTTATCACTATGTTTCATGGTCCAGAACAGTTTTATACCTCTAACTTCTTCCATTCTCTCTCATTTATTTCAAAACCTTTTATTAAAACAGATACTTCATGACACATGTACACTGGTTTAAATTGAAACATGCTAGCTGGAGAGCTCCTTTGTCATTTGTACCTCATTATTAACTGAAGGCTGGTTAAAAAAGGCAACAATTAAAACATTAATACATCTTTTTAAAAGTGAAATAGGCAATTAAGTGTTGTAAATTGTAACAAGCAAGTTAACTAAAACAAAAACATTATTTTAGTAGTAAATAAATGGGCTCTAACTGAAAATTTGGTCAAAGTTAAAATTTGCTATCACTGCGGACCTCTAGGAGAACAGCTGAGGACCCTTGCCCAAGTAGACTCTGGTCAGCAAGGTAGTTTTCTGTTAGCTTTCCCTCAACTCAAATTCCATAAGATAGCAACTAGGGAATCCATTCTCGGGCTCCCAGACATTTTTCATTCCCCGCATTCCCAGGAATGAAACTGCTGTAATTCCCGGGAAACTGGGAATGGCCAATCTCGCATATATAGCATGTAAAAGTGTAAAAACAATCAAGAAATAACAGAGTTATAGTTGAAAATAATTAAGTGGCACGGTTTTTTGGCCCACGGTGTAGTGTGTTGCCGATTAATTCAGTCAGCAACACAGAGCAAAAGCAGTCAGTCTCCCAGCTCCCACTAAGACTGAGCACAGTGGATTGGAAGGAGTCTGCACTCTGCAGCTCACAAATGCCAGGACGGGGCAGATTTCATTGACGTCTATCAGACAACAGCTTTGAATAGCAATTTGAAATTTCAATGCGTCAGTCAGTTGCATCCGCATTATCTGTGCCAAGAAACTTGCCATCACAGAATGATGACAAGAAACTGGATGCATCAGTAAAAGCTGAAAAGGCAGTGTTTCAGAGCAACGCCAAGCGCAGAAGTTATTTAGAACAAGTGTATTAGTATCTGATGACTGTGCCGCCTACTTCAGTGGAGGCAGCGCGTGCTTTCTCAGCGGCTGACGTACTCTGCACGAAGGTGAGCTCTCGTCTGGACGACCGCACGCTGGACACGTTGTGCTTTCTACGCTCTTATTACTTATATGGCAGCATGAACTGCTTGTAGATAAGGTTAGTCTTTTATTGGTGTCAAAATATTGCAGTATTTTTATTAAAAAGTAAGTAATAAGTGTTGGTTGTTCTAAAACCGTTCACATGTGTGATGCCCGTGCACTGTGTCATCCCTAGGAGCGCCGGGATTCACGGGAATGACATGCGGGATTCCCAAATTCCCGGGAATGGATTCCCTAATAGCAACAAAAATATTTATCTCTGCTTGAAGGAACGCTGACACCACTTTTATTAACCCCCACATAACAAGTCGTCCTGTCGTCACTCTCTTCACCCCTCACAAACCATGAAATCTTGGTGGAACCCCAAAACTGTCTTCTCCAGTTAATCAGAGACTTTTACAGCCAGGCTCATCCTAGTGTATTAGCAATTGAGCTTGTAAGGTCTACCACGATAGCTTCAGCATACAACATATTGTTCATATGGTCTGAAGATACTACTTGTGCCCATAAAATGTTATCCACAAAAGATTAAAAAGACTCAGGGTCTTCATATACAATGGCTTAAGAAGTGAAAAAAAATGCTTACTTCAACATGCTTCTTTAAATCTGAAGGCGAATTCTTGGAACCTGATTTCTTTAGCCGATGTTTTCAAACACAACCGTGTAGAAAGTGTACAATAAGTTTCCATTTCTTAACAGTGAGGAAGAAGCATGGGAATGACCTACCAAATGAGCAATGGAAGGCACGCTATGGCGCTTTTATTTTTGAATGATGTATGGAAATACCGAACTATAAATTATAAGTTGATAACATAACTGATAGATCTCTTTTATGAATTTATACAATCTGGTCTGTGTAACGAGTACCAAGGACTTGCTGGAAAATGTCATGAAATAGAAAGCATGCTATTTAACCTAAAATGTAGTGGAGTAAAATAAAAGTAGCCTTAATTGGAATTTACTCGAGTAAAGTACAAAGAGTTGAAAAATGTACTTCAATAAAGTAGCTAAATAAATGTACTTCATTATGTAATAGAAACACTGATTACACATTTAATCACTGTAGCATACATTGTAACTGTGCCATCTTTTATACATTTCTGCATTTGTTAAGATTATTTTTTTACTTTTATGGACATAAACATCATATCATTTCAAGGAACAGGAGAAGTGAGCTGCTGTGACTGAGATTTGTGCAAGACACCATGGAGCTGCACAGATGAGTGTGGGATGGGGCAGAGGTAACAAAACCGGCCCCTCCATTCTGCTAAGGGGCAATACTTATCCTTCCATCCATTATCCAACCCGCTATAACTTAACTACAGGGGTCTGCTGAAGCCAATCCCAGCCAACAAGGCAGGAAACAAACCCCATGCAGTGCTCCAGCCCACCACAGGGCACGCATACACACACACACACACCCACACACCAAGCACACACTAGGGACAATTTAGAATCACCAATGCACCTAACCTGCATGTCTTTGGACTGTGGGAGGAAACCCACGCAGACACGGGGAGAACATGCAAACTCCACACAGGGAGGACACAGGAAGCGAACCTGGGTCTCTTAACTGCGAGGCAGCAGCGCTACCCACTGCACCACCGTGCCATCCAATACTTATTTTATATGGTAAAGAATACATTGAATAAATACATACAAATCTCATATCTTCCTTACATGGTAACACTTGGCCATCCGACCTCACCTATGTACATCTGAACCGCCTCATCCTGCATCCTGTTTCTAGGTGTACTTGCTTCAGCGCACACAACTGAAGGGGTTTCACTACTTTACTGTTGGGGGTGGCTGCCAAATGAATAAAAGGAAACAAAACGTTATAAAATGTACAGGCCGACATAACCATTTTCAAGTTAAAGCTGAAACAGTGGAAGTAATTCATAGTTAAGTGGCACAGAATGTTTCACTTTTTTAAGACAGATGAGTATGTAAATTTGGCAGTTCGTCTCAATAGGAGAAATGTCAAGAATGTGTAGGGCGTGCTTTGGTTAAGATACCTCAAAAAAATGGAGCTGCTCTGAAAAATCTATAAGTGTGCCAAGTTTCAACAAAATCGGTTCATTGGGAGCCGAGTTGTTTAATACAGACAGACAAACAGACCTGCCTATTGCAGTAGTTGCTTTTCCCATTATATGCAAACACACCAAAAATTGTAACATAGAATTAATAAATGCGCAAAACAGTGCCCTGACTTATGTTGGTTCTGAGAGAATTTGTCGATCCTCCCTACATGAATTAAGGAAAATGTTTTTACTGCGGATCCCTGATTATGCGGTGCAGTGAGTCTGAAAATGAAATGGCAGATAAGATTATTTTTTTATACAGTTTTCTTTCCAGACTGCTCGTACACAGCATTGCACAGCTTTATATTTGGATTCCATTTTTAAAGATAAAAAAGCATATTGAGAAATAAGCTAGAAGACTACTTGCAAAACAGAATTCTACGTGAGAAGAAAGGATGGCTTTAGAATAGGAAGACTGCACAAAAATCGTTGATGTTTTTGGAAATGGAGCTGAAACAGTAGACGACTACAAGTATACTGCATGATATGGTTTAGCCAAGTTTATTGTTGTGTATATCTTCTTCTTTCGGCTGCTCCTTAAGGGTTGCCACAGCGGATTATCTTCTTCCATATCTTTCTGTCCTCTTGTTCTTTTAATTGCTGTGTATATCGTACAATGAAATTCATACTTGTACATCTCCTGACAAAAATTCAATACTAAATAAATCAAAGCATACTTAGCATGCAACATTTATACAATTATATAAAATATGGTATTTAAACACAATTATTTATATACAACGTACTGAGATTTTCAATAAGCCTGGCATTCGGTTCCCCACTGGTGTTTATTCATTAGGATAGAAGCCATTGACATCAGCAGTAAGTCATGGAACGGGATTTCAGGACATAAATAAGTGTGGTCAAGAAGAGAATGCTGCACATGAGGTGTGGGCATTAATGGGGACCCTGAGGGGTCTGTGCAAAGCAGACTGCTCTTACTAATCTTATATATAAACGTCTACACGCATGCGTGTGTGTGTGTCTGGCCAGGAAGTGAGAGGTGCAGACGGGGTAAGATCTCCACCTCAGAGGAAACAGAAAACTCGCTTAGCTGCTAATAACACAAGCGGGGCGAATACGTCAACAAAACGAAACCTCAGAAGAAACATAAAGTCACTTAGCCGCTAACATTGGCAAAATGGTATCCCTTTTACTTTTCCTCCCGCCGCTAATGCACAAGCAATGCAAGCATGTTTGCAAAACAAATCCTCCTTGGAGAAAGATGCCCAGAGGAGTTCCTTTCAATTACCTGACATCTCTGCATTTCAGTTTTTTTCCTGACGATTTAAATAGTTTCTAGGACCCCGGGCTTTTTACAGCACGGGCTTACACAACTAGTCTTATATATGATGTCTACGCCTGGAAGTGAGTGTTTCTGTCCGGCCCGGAAGTGAGAGTTCGAGTCGGGCTAAGAGCTCTGCTTCCAAGCATACGCAAGCAAGGCCAGCACGTCAGCAAAATGAAACCTCTGAAGAAAGACTCACTCGCTTATCAGCTATTACAGAGGTGTGGCAAGCACATCGACAAAACGGTATCCCTTTTACTTTTCCTCCCTCTACTAATGCACAAGCAATGCAAATACTTTGGCAAAATGAATCCTCCTAGAAGAGAGATGCCCAGAGGAGTTCCTTTCAATTACCTGACATCTCTACATTTCAGTTTTTTTCCTGACGATTTCAATAGTTTCTAGGATCCCAGGCTTTTAACAGCATAGGCTTACACAGGTAGTTTATATCTATACTAATAAAAAGCAAAGCCCTCTCTGACTGACTGACTGACTGACTGACTCATCACTAATTCTCCAACTTTCCGTGTAAGTAGAAGGCTGAAATGTGGCAGGCTCATTCTTTACAGCTAACTTTCAAAAGTTAAGCAGGTTACGTTTCGAAATTCTATGCATAACGGTCATAACTGGAACCTACTTACGTACATATATACGACCATAGCCTGCAGCTCGGTCGCCGTGTGAGGTGGAGTTGCGTCGACCCATCGTCACGCCTCCCACGTAATTGAGTGCCTGCCCATATAAGGGCGTCCATCAGCAGCAATCCAATAGACACGCTGCTGCTAAATATCCACGGGTGAAGGACTGTGCTTATACAAATGAAGATGAGATGGTCAGGGATAGACTAGTGTTTGGCACAAACTCAGCAACAGTACGAGAGAAACTTTGAAGTGCCGGGTCTGAGCTAACATTAAATAAAGCCGTGGACATCGCAAGCTCGCACGAGAGAGCACAAGCACAGCTGAGAACCTTCGATGCATGTACTTCAAGTGGCTCACGTGAACTGACTGTGAACGCAGTACGCAGAGAACAAGCAAGAGCTCCAAAGAGCGGTGAACAAAAAACGCATTACACAATTGAGATGGCATCAATAGAATATGAAGCGAGTGACGCATACAAGCATATTCATAAGTGCAGCTACTGTGGAAACAAAGCACGGTGTAAACCTTAAGTTTAAATTAAGTTCATAGACACGCTGCCGCTGGCGTTTGTCATGCCTACGACGAATACGATATTCGCAAGATACAAGTTTAATGAGAGGACGCAGGGTATAAACGAGACTTTTCATCACTTTGTAACGGAGTTAAAATTGCTGGTGAAGGACTGTGCTTATGCAAACGAAGATGAGATGGCCAGGGATAGAATAGTGTTTGGCACAAACTCAGCAAAAGTGCGAGAAAAACTTTTAAGTGCCGGGTCTGAGCTAACATTAAGTAAAGCCGTGGACATTGCAAGATCGCACGAAATAGCACAAGCACAGCTGAGAACCTTCGATGCATGTACTTCAAGTGGCTCACGTGAACTGACTGTGAACGCAGTATGCAGACAACAATCAAGAGCTCCAAAGAGCGCTGAACAAAAAACGCAATACACAATTGAGAAGGCAGCAAAAGAATATGAAGCGAGTGACGCATACAAGCATATTCATAAGTGCAGCTACTGTGGAAACAAAGCACAGTGTAAACCTTAAGTTTAAATTAAGTTCACAGACACGCTGCCGCTGGCGTTTGTCATGCCTACAACGAATACGATATTCGCAAGATACAAGTTTAATGAAACACGCAGTGTATAAACGAGACTTTTCATCACTTTGTAACGGAGTTAAAATTGCTGGTGAAGGACTGTGCTTATGCCAACGAAGATGAGATGGTCAGGGATAGAATAGTGTTTGGCACAAACTCAGCAAAAGTGCGAGAGAAACTTTTAAGTGCCGGGTCTGAGCTAACATTAAGTAAAGCCGTGGACATTGCAAGATCGCACGAGATAGCACAAGCACAGCTGAGAACCTTCGAAGGAATGTACTCCGAGCGGCTCACGTGAACTGACTTTGCAGGACTGGGAAAGGTAAACCCGTACATGCGGTGTGTGAGGTCTCAGATAAAGAGGAAGACGAGCTGATAGTCGCAGGCAAATCCACAACTTAATACCGGGAATGCCTGTTAAACATCTTAGATTCACGAGTACCGATTTGGGTAGTGATCACTTCGATGAATGAAACCTGTTATCTTTACAATGGTTGACAACGAAGATGAGATGGTCAGGGATAGACTAGACACGGAAACACGGAATTTAACTTGAACACAACACATCCTCCAAATACGAAGCTGATTGAAAGAAATAATGATAATCAAATCCTTGATGACAGCAACACTCATAACAGTCACAAAACAATTACATTGACAATCGTGTTACGTTATTTTTAAAATGTTTCCTTTTCTTTTTCATAACTTTTTTAACACACTACTTCTCCACTGCGAAGCGTGGGTATTTTGCTAGTATATATATATATATATGGCAAAGATTCTGTATTGACTAAATCGAGTAATTAGTTTAGACCATTTTGTTTTCATTTTGATATAAAAGGGGTCTTTCTATGTTGGCTAATGTCAAAAAGACCAAATTAAATCCATTGTGATTCAATGTTGTATAACAGTATAATGTGAAAACTTCTAAGGGGGTGAATACTTTTTATAGGCACTCTACTTCTCTTTCAAAACCAAATTTCATTTCCAGCTTCTGTCCGTAACCTCACCTCGCTGCCATAAAAACCTGAAAATATTCACCAGATGCAAGAAGGAGCTGACATATTAGAGTATGTAACTGGATGGCCAAATAAAATAATAACATATTTTAACACATTCTTATTAATCATGTTGCTGGATGTTGGTGGGACATGCAAGTAAGAATGTCACTATACTCTGAACACATGACAATACCTCTACTACGATTGAAAATTTTATATTTTCTAAACAAACTTGCAAGGTCCCACTGTGACAGACAACTCGAGGAGGTCACAATACAGAACCCCAGCTGTGCTTATGATAATGATAACTGTGGTGGGCAGCATGGTGGCACAGCACTTGGTAACACTGCATTCTCACTGGGCTCTCAACCTGCAGTGGTGTCTGCGTGTTCTCCCTGATTCTGCGTGTGTGTGTTTGCAGCCAAGCAGTTTTTCTCCCTTATTCGAGAGGCATGTGTGTCAGTTTGGCATGCGCCTATGAACTGGTCCTGTTTAAGTGCCTGTAAATTTGAGTGTTTCTGCGATGGACTACTGTACAAGCCCCCCACCCTGTCCAGGACTATTCCAGTTATAGAAAATGGCCATTAAAACCCTAAAGTGGAATACAGCTGTTATGCATGAATGCACCATAAAAAGCTCAAACTGAAACAAGATGCTTTATAGAGCAGCCTTGTGCTGTTTATGTGATTTTGTGGAGATTGATGTGATGTCCTAGTTTTAATAAAAGGTGTGGCAAAATGTTAAAGGGATCAGTCATGTGTTGCAAATTTGCTCATTGTTGTAATATGAAATGTGCTAAATTTATATTTTAATCACTATGTTTGCTGATGTCTGCTGAAACCATCCCTTTAAGAGCTAAGCAGCAGAACCAACTCTCTGGTCCCGACTTCATGTCTTCTTCCCTGTGTCTTCCCTGCAGAGATGACCATGTTCACAGACAACCCCTCTGAGCTAAAAGGCTACTCCATTCATACACGCCTCTGCAAGGGTCCTCGTGGCTTTGGCTTCAACATTGTGGGAGGCAGTCGACCTCAGGAGTTTCTGCAGGTGTACAGCGTCAGCCCTGGAGGACCTGTGTCTTTACAGACAGGTATGAAGAGGGGCTGGGGATTTGATTTAATGGTGGGTTAGACCAAACAAGTGAGAATGAGCTTTTACCTGTCTGAGTGTAAAAATCACAACCTATTATCATTCGCCTCTGGTACTGAATGCTACTGTATTTCTTTGTAATGGCCAATTTGAGTCGTATTGCATTGTGTCCACTAGAGGGAGCTATATTCTGTCAATTTAAAAGATCTGCACATTCTACTTTTGTTTAGCTTTTTCTCCGTTTCCTGCTTTGCCTTCTCAGACTGGCTGAGGTTGTATTGAGGAGACAGGAGCTCACCGTCCAGTACACTGTTGATTAGTGTATTTTATATCAATATCAAACTACACGTTCTATCTACAGCTGTACGCCTATGGCCTGTGAACACCTTACGCTCCTTCACAACTCTTTCTGCTTTCTATCTCTGGTCTCCACTTGTTCACATCTTCCTCCCTTGTTATGGGAGGCCACTTTCATTCATACTTCCTGTTCATTCCCTTATCCTTTGCTCTGCAGCATGTTTTGTGTAAAATGGAAGAGATTAGCAGAGATTAATGCAGACTAATCCCAGATTAAATTAAATTCCTAATCCCTCTAAACCGATGGGTACTCCATATAATCGGGGTATCATTGCACAAGCACACTCTGTATGGTACATTTATCTACCCACCTGCCGACATGTAAGGCTGTGGTGTGACAGTACATGTCTGAGGCTCTGCCCCAATGTGGCGGAGTACCGGGTGGGTGACCTGTTCCCAGTGTTGCACTGGAGCTGAGCTAATTAATGTACAGCACAACCAGTGTCAGACAATATAATTACACTGAGGTCATCTGTGTTTAGCACTGTCAGTGAGGGATTCTGGAGCCACTCTAGAACTGCCAAGTGTGCAGTTTTGCCATTCCACTGATATGCAATTAGAAAGCAGACATCACACGCTCCTACTTCTTTCTAATGTAACATAAGGAAGGATTCTTGGAGTTAACTCCTCTTACCCAGAATGACGCCAAGGCGGCAAATGTATCGAAAAATTAAATGTTTATTGTAAAATGACTAGAAGGTTGCAATAAATAAAGAGGGAAAGACCAAGTCCTTCTGGGCCTGCCTACACTAATTCAAGTGTCTGTTTATCTAAAGTCATGGAGTTTTCAATTGCCCACCACAGTAGGACCCTGGAACTCTTTTTTCTACCTCCCATCTTTGAGATCTTCTGCTTCCACCAGCTGAGTGCTAACTCAATATGTTTCTGGCTTGGTAGCAATGCTAAAACTTTTTATGATGTCAGTTTAGGGAATTACCTTCTGCACAGAGGTCACCAGGTTAGAACTCCCTCTAGTGGCTCCTGATGTCTGGGCAGCCCTAGTCCTTTCATTGCTCCTGGTCTCCAGATCGGTTAGGCATCTGTATGCCTTAAAGCCGAGGCGCACTCATTTTGGGGAGCAGTGCTGCTGACTTCTCAGTTAGATGTGCTGAACCCTTCTGTCTACCCTCTTTGGCCTTGTTCTGTATGGCAAGAGTCAGGTTCGCATGCCAACTTTTGTAAACTGGCACATTCCTAAGGGAAAAACAGTAAAAGGTAGGATGACCATATTTTCATTACCCCAAAATGAGACACAACTTATTAGTTAAGCGATCAAATATAGGTCGACAAATTGTTTAGGCGTATATTGAATAGAAGTCCTCAGTTCGAAGTTTCATGTGTACTGTGTAAAATAAAGAGGACAACACAGCGTCAAGGGTTGGGGTTTTCCGGCCCCGTATACTGTAACAAACTGAAATAATTCTTTGTACAGAACAAAAATACAGGTCATAAGGATAAACAAAACTTTGCTTATGCGCCGACGACTTTACATGCGCCGGCGGCCATTTTTATACAGGAGGAGCCGGAAGTGGAGGAATGCTGGGAAGGAGGCGTGAGGGATGACGGGGTTCGTGACGTCAGGGAAGATGGCGGAGGAAGGGCGGAAGTGGACGTGGTGCGGTCAGGTTATGGTGGCGTAGCGTCTTTTTTCCTGAAAGAGAAAGCAGAAAGGTTAGTACCCCGCCATTCCCTACCGACAAACGTCCTTCGAAGTGATTTCGGGTCCGCCCGCGGCCTCCTACTCGCCCATGCGTGACAACTGTTACACTTGTATTAAAATGAAGAGCGATGTGGTGGGGGTTCCTCCTTGGAATTTCATATGTGTTTTAGATGTACAGCAATCCCTCCTCGATCGCGGGGGTTGCGTTCCAGACCCCCCCGCGATAGATGAAAATCCGTGAAGTAGAAACCATATGTTTGTATGGTTATTTTTATATATTTTAAGCCCTTTTAAACTCTCCCACACTGTTTTTATAAATATTCCCCGCAGAGTTATACAGCATAATCCCTTTGTATTCTCTTAGATATTAGGTAAGATTCATTGAAATTATGTATATAAACACACTGTTTATATACAGTAAAACCTAAATATTATTTTAAAGATATTGAGTGTCTCCGATATCACATGTTACAGCCATTACGATAGACAGGCCATCAGCAATAAATACATACAATGCAAGAAAAATAGTATACAGTAAATGTGTGTACAGTGACACTAAACGTACGTACATGTACTAAGTAATGTAAGTAGAAAATTAATTATGGTTACTCACCAACAATGACACGATGACTTGTCCGATAACAATGAGTTTTATTTTACTGCACAACAAAGGAGAGCGTTACAGCTCTTCTAAAGGAGCCACTTCAGGCGATTGTGTAGCACTGCCGTTGTTCTTCTTCTGACAGTCTTCAATGCAAATCCCTAAAGCAGATTCCATCCAGACTACTGCCTTATTACATCCACTTACAACTTGTTTTGCACCCTGGTTAAAAGGAAACTGCGGCCGTAGATCTTATATTCCTTTCCTACTTTTTAAATAAAAAGAATTGTAGCCTTCAACAAATCCAAAACGTTTACCTTTTCAGCAATCGTTAACATCTTCCGTTGGCGCTTGGGCACGGCCCCTGAAGCAGTAGCAGATCGTTTTGGAGCCATAATGAAGGGCTTGACTATGCACAAAGATAAACACAAAAGAGCACAACTCTTTACACAGCAAAACACGTTAATGCTGAATGAGCGAGACGAGACTTCCTGGTTAACACTGCATTCAGCAGGCAGGAACTTAACTGCTGCTCTGATTGGTTAGCTTGTCAGTCAGGAGAACTTAACTGCGTGCTCTGATTGGTTAGCTTCTCAGTCATCCGCCAATAGCGTCCCTTGTATGAAATCAACTGGGCAAACCAACTGAGGAAGCATGTACAGGAAGTAAAAAGACACATTGTCCGCAGAACCCGCGAAGCAGCGAAAAATCTGCGTTATATATTTAGTTATGCTTTCATATAAAATCCGCGATAGAGCGAAACCGCGAAAGTCAAAGCGCGATATAGCGAGGGATTACTGTACAATATATTAAATAAAACAATTTATTAAATGACTGGCCTGTTAAACTTGTTGCTATATTCCAGTTGTTAAATGGGATGAAATGCATAACAATAGGATGTCTGGTCACCCTAATTAAAGGCAATTTTATTTGAATCCAAAAGCATGGACCATCTTAAATAACGCAAACACAAACAGATATTGTCATCTTAACCAACATGGGGGCAACAATGCTTGTAAAAACAAAATGGAGGTTTGAAAAGTAATAAAATACTTTCAAAACCATGTTAATATTTTAAAATGTACTTAAATAAATATCAACCACAATATAATTTTAAACTTCTGACATCACCCACTTGGTCATGTGATCCTTTATCATCATGAGGGAGCTGTTGCAGGTATGCGCCCGGAAGTCTGATTTCTTGTTCTTGGCAGGTAACTTAATAAACAGCAAATCATAAAATGTATGCATGGATTAACATTCAGGGACATTCAAGGACTTAGTTAACTGATTTGAAAGTTGGAGCATTTACATTTGTTTTACTTCCTCAAAGAGTCAGTTATGTTGTTTATTAAATATTTTTGTAACAATAAGTCATATTCAAAAAAACAGTGAAAACACAATGTAATTTTGTGTCCTAATAGACTAAGTTAAATATGTATGACCCGTGGACTGGAAACGAGTGCTGTTGCTGAGAATGTCTGTAACCTGATTTTGTATGTAAGTCTGAATGTGCACTAAAAATATTGCGAAAAATGCTGTGATGGATGGCAGGCAGGAGCTGGTGTCCTAACTGGGATGATGCGTGATCCCTTACCTAGCTGGGAGGCCACCATAGTGAATGGCCAAGAAAAATGATAGGGTATCCCCTGTCTCAGCCAGAGAACTGACAGATGCCATCTTGGAAGTCGGTACACTGGCAACCCAGCAGGGACGGAATGAAGAGTCTTATCTAGCTGGGAGGCCAGTGTAATGGAGGAACAGAGGGAAGATGATTTATTCGGACCACTTGCTCCCTTGACACGCTAGGTGGCAGCATCCCTGGGCTATGGTACCCATATGGACACTCATATGGGTTGCTGGAAGCTGTAGTCCTGTAAAGCAGCTGTTGGGGGCCACCAGGGGGTGCTTCGGGAATTCATGATCTCTGTGGGGCTTCTACCTGACCCAGAAGTATTTCTTATGGGTAATGCCCTGGCACTGGAAGTACTCATGGGTTTCAAATAAAAGCAGCTACCTTGCCTCACAAAAGCAAGTTACAGTCAGGCATGGAGGACGGAAAAAGCTAGTCTGAGAGGAGTAGAGGAGGAGAAGAAAAGACAGAGAAGAAAAAGTGAAAATTGAGTTTGGCATAACTTCTAGAAAACCCATTTAAGGGGGTTTGGTCAAATAAACCTGGAACTTTGGAGTTGTGTCTTGGGTTTAGGGCTCTGTGGTACCCTCTACAGGCTACAATGAAAAATGCTTTATTACTTATAGTAAAACATTTCAAATGTATTAATAAAATGATAGTAAAACAATATTGCAGGACTTTAAATCATAAAAGACAAATAACATGCTAAAAAAAACCCAAGGTAGGTGTAATGTGTTGACCTTATGCTTAATCATTCTACATTCTACATTTTGATAATGACACAGTACCTGATAGAGTTGGAAAGGTGTAATGCTGGAATAAAAAGCCACCATTAAAATGATTGATCCCTCAGCAGAGAAGTGCTGTCTTTGACGAGGGATTGCTAAAAATGTCACCTCCTCCTCCCAGCAGCTGTAATTGCAAAATGGCACAGCTGTAAGGCATACTTAGAACCCTGGGAATTACAATCAGCCACGTTGTACCTCTACTCAGCTCTGGGTCTATCTGCTTATCCATGAGACAATTTATTACACGGCCGCACATGCTGCCCTTGCTGAGGATCTTTCAAAGTGTCCCCCTCCCAAGAGTTATACTCCCTGAGACGCTACAGCTGTGACGTGTATTTAGGATTCTGGGAATTACAGCTAGTTGCTGATCATCCTGTTCACCTGTGACTGAGCTTATTGTGCATGCTGATTACATGTATGAATGAAAACATAAAATGTTTGAAAATTATGCTAATTCCTTAACATGAACTTCTATTCCACATCGTTCATGAAATGTTGAGATTTTATGTGGTTGATCATATTTGTGGAATTGC
The DNA here is from genome assembly GCF_016835505.1 of Polypterus senegalus. NCBI lineage: Eukaryota > Metazoa > Chordata > Cladistia > Polypteriformes > Polypteridae > Polypterus > Polypterus senegalus. Next base: position 75,777,710 of record NC_053166.1, on the reverse strand, counting down.
CATAACCCAAGACCAATCTGTACATGCTTTTTAACAGTACTTTACAATATCATGTCTCTTAACGCGCACACGTGCCGGTCCCAGGACATAACAGCGTTTTAAAAACGTTACAGTAATGTGTGCATGCCCATCTGCCATGCATCTCGACACCCTACCCATCAAATGAAACTTCAAAGTCTCGTCTTTCCGATGATATAAACCATTTTGACACACAACAACCACAGCACTGACACTAAAGCCTTTTTTACAGAGAAGTACATACTTTTAAGAGTTGACTGTCCCTACCTTTGAAGACCCCCTGCAAGTCAAACATCAATATTTCCGAGCAGTATTGATCCCATTGTGTCCGTAAGGCTCCAGCGAATATAATCCAGTAAAACGATTTAGGTCCAAAACACACGATATATTCTCAAAGGGACAAAAACTCCAGAAAACGTTTCATAACTTGAGACCACCTACGTAATTTTTTCATTTATATTGCTCATATTAGACGTAATTTGTTTCTGTCGGCGATAACCATGCTACCGCATGAAACACGGAAGTGTTAGCTTCCGAAAGACACCTAAATTGGCCAATTACGACGGGTCTGGGGTTGACTGGCACCTCGTATAGCCAACCAGTGTCACAGAAAGCTTGGAGGATGACGTATAGCTCCAAACTCTGGTAGAATCTACCAGTTTGATTGGACACTGTGACTGACACTCAAAACTTACAGCCAATGAGCAGCCGAGCATTTTGATATGTAACTTGCCATACTAACTTGTAAACAAAACGATCGGAGCTGCGTGAAGGTGGCATTTGTGCCAGTCTGCAGAGTTGGTGCGTGGTTGTTTATTGTGATTTCGCCAAGTTTTTTCGCATTTTAAATATGAATAAAAGTAGAAGTTTAAACGTAAATAAACGCTCGATTAAATAATAGATGCATGTACGCGTTGCGAAAGTATTCAACCGGCCCAGGAGACGTCTAATGGCAGAGAGCGACATGCCACGCCTTGTGCTTTCTGCTTGCTAGTGATTGCTGCCATCAAGTGGCACATGGAAAAACGCTGAGCTGTGTTGTAACAGTTTGTAAAAGAAATATATATAGTTTGTGTGCATTTTATAAAAAAAGTAAAAATAAAAATATAAATATATTTTTGGCCCATAACTTGTATTGACTATTGTTACATAGAAATGTGTATTTTTTATTGTCTTTATTATGGAACATGAATTTCCATAACTAATAGAGTGACACTGTGTGTAGATATAGATTCCTTTAGGTGTAAGCTTTCAGTAGAGCCCTCATTGATATATGTGGGTTGAAGCATTCAAAAGTTATTACACTTTTTCCATATGTTCCAAAATGTGGATAATGGTCCCTCTAAAAAGCCCCTGGGCATGCCCACATAAAAACTGGTGTAAAAAATGTCATTTATACAGGTATTCTTTTCAAATTTGAAATTTGAGTAGTCAACAAGTTATTCTGTTGGTACATAGTGTGTTTCTGTCCCCACCTACCTACTGCAGCTTTATTTTCCTTTATTTTCATAAAAAAAACTTAGGCGAGAACAAAAAAAATTGTTTTTTTTGTGAGTTCTAATGTGCATAACTTTTGATCAGTCACACCTACAGTGATTCTGACTACTAAGGGTGAAACTAGAGAATGTTACCTTTACAAAGAGACCAAACATGTGTTTATACTCCAGATAGTTCAATAACAGCAATGATTCTAATTTGGAGAGGTCGAATTACAAGCGATTTAGCAAAAATTACCCCGCTTGATAAGGGGTTTTAAAACATAGCCCAAATAGGTTTGTGGTAGCTCAATAGTTTTCATAGATAGCTGATTTCAATTTAAGCAATGTAAATATGTCAGCAAATGATGTCCTATAGTTAGATGTCAGTTGCCGAGAGCCTGTGACTAATTGTAGTGCAAATTTTTAAGCATGACATTTTTGAAAGACATTCCCGATGGGGGGTTAAAATCTCTCTTTAGGTTCCAAGGTCAAATTGTCAGCTTCTTTGGGCCATGTTGGACAGCAGATCTGGAGCTTTGCTGATAAATTATAATGTCAGAGTAATACCAAATCATCATAATGTACATAATCAGTCATAATGTACACATAATGCAGCTGTCTCATTGTTTTATGTAATCCTGAATATGTATTTGTTCACTCTGTACTAAAACAGTGATGCTTGCACAATTCCTTTTTCCTCACATTCATTACTAGCTAAATGACATGTTTTGTTTACTTATATGTTTAACATACCCCGAAAGGCGGTTACCTGGTGTACCAGAGGTATGTCTTGCATTAGATTAGATTAGATTAGATTAGATAAACTTAACTAAAACTCATGAAGAAATTCAGACGTACTTCTACTGGAATTTGATGAACTTATACTGGGGATCTGTTGCCATCAGGAGCAGCTTTTGGATGAATTAAAGTGAAACATATATATATATATAATATACAAGCTGAAGTAACCATTCTTGAGGTAAATTTGAAACAGCAAACTAATCTGTAATTGAAGTCACACAGGATGTTTCTCTGTTTTACGATGAACTTTTTTGCAAATTCACCAATGAGAGATTTTCAAATGTAATGGTGACAGCAGTAGATGCTTTTCGTATTATACGTGAATGCACCTAAAAAGTGATTACTGCCCTCTAGCTGCGCACATCCACTCAAGCTGCCACAGCAACACACACTATCATTGCATGCTCCTGATTTTTGCTTTCTGTTGGTGAGCCCTACCCTGTCCTGAATTGTTGCTTCCTGCCTGTAATACTCTTGATGACCAGACTGACTGTTACGCTATATGTATTTATAACAGGCTGAACTAGTTCTGCTCAAATGTCATAGTGTACAAATGATAGACACACATCATTTTTTTGCCCACGACTATCTACTCTCTGCACTGTGAATGAAACTAGAAAAGGTGGCCTTTCGTGTTTGTTGAAACAGTTTAGCTGATAAAGACTTGTCATATGACTTACCATTAAGTCCTTTAACGATATTTGCATTGTTGTCATTTTTGTTGATGTGTCTGAAACCTTTTGCACAACATGGTAGCTCAGATCAAATTTCCCCGGTAGAAGATTAACAATGCTATGTTTTGATGTATTTTCTTTACAGCTGATATCTTGGTCTTCATCAATGAAACCTGTGTTTTAGGATTGTCACATAAGGATGTTGTTGAAATGCTCAAATCAGTTCCAGTCGGGCACAGCGTGAATTTGGTATTGCGACGAGGTTATCCAATGTTGTACAACCCAGATGGTTTCCCAAAGACCAAAGTAGAGACCCCCTTAATGAGTGAAACCCTACAACCTGAAGAGAGGTTATCCAATGCTTCTATCAGTGTAAATGGATATCCCACAACACCTACCAGTCAGCAGGAAACCACCCTGGATAGCATCAATAACAACAAGCAGCCTTCATCTGAAGTGACACTCGGTCAAATATCCGGACATCTGGTTGTCACTCACACAGAGGAGCTGACATCCAGTTCAGAAAGTGCAGTCAATGTGCTGTCTCCCTGGGAGCAAAGGTCAGAACTGGGCCCTCTTTTTTCATTTGTCTGGTTCTCCACTAATGTTCTCACCATTACTATCTCACTTCTTTCTCTGTTCTTGCTTTAGGCTTCTCTGCTCAAATGTTCTATCTTTTCTATTTGTAGGCCCAATCAAGTTCAGTCACAGAACCAGAACAACAACTCATTACTGGCTGTTGTTCCACCAGCTGTTGCTTGTACTGCCAACAAAATCCCACATGGAGCACAAAAAAGTGTCCTGACAGCAGAAGTAAAAAATAGCAGACCAACAGCTCCTGATGTTGGTTCATTCACCCAATCAACACAGCAGTCATTTTCAGGAGGCTCTGTGGAATGTGCGGAGATGGACTGTGGTGCCAGAGGCTGTGCCTTTGATGGCTGTCCAGGCAATAGCTACCCAACTTCATATGCACAAGTGCCACCAGTGACTAGAGAGCTCATCCCTGTGCCAATTAGCCACAGCGAGAAGGGACCAGGCTTCTCTGTAATCGCAGGTGGGACAGGAGGTCGCACGGTAGTGGTGAGCCGGGTATGGGACCACAGGCAGTGCCGATGCTTGGAGCAAGGTGATGCCATCATGAAAATCAATGGAGCTGACATTCAGTGCCTCACTGCTGCCCAGGTGGAGAGGGTCCTGCAAGAGCAGATACGACAGGGAGACGTGGTGCTCTTGGTCTACCGTGATGGTGAGGATTGCTCTCTTTGACTTGCTGTGTTTTTATTAAAGAGTGCAAATAGCAGTTGGGTGTGAAGCTTTTGCTAAGAGATGATAAATGTATTGTTTTATTTGTTCCCAGTTTCTCCAGGGACTGGAGCTTCAATGCATGTCACAGGAACGCAGTCTAGTGGACACAGTCCCACAGACCCTGGCCTGAGAGGTGCACCACCAAGTGTCAGCTGTGGAGCAGATACATCCACTGAGCTGAAAAAGCACAGTCCTGAAGATCTCCTTTTAGCTGTTCCATCAGGTCAACTTCTTCTATGTAGCCCTACACAGGAGGGCATGAAGTCACCACTGGACTTAGTAAAGAGTACCAGCTTCCTAGATCCGGTTCCAGTCACTCTCACCCTGGAACCACGTGACTGGATGACACCACCTGCCAAAAATCCTGAACCTGAGGCAAAAGAGGAAAATGAGAAGGAAAAAGAAAAGGAGAAGGAGAAAGATGCTTCCTGGCAGGTCGCAAAGGTTGAGAGCCGCTCACCAACTGAGCCCTGGGCACAAGAGGCACGGGAGATAGAGCTGCTGCGTCGGCCAGACGAAGGTTTTGGATTTGTCATCGTCACTCGAGATGCTAAAAATGGTCAAGGTAGGATGCCAACATTTGTTTGTGTTGTTTATTGACAACCTCTACTGAAGCTTCCTGTTTCTCGGTGTCTTGCTGGGCTTAATCATTCTCAGGCTTACAATAGTGAGCTGTTTAAAACAGAAGATCTCAAAAATATAATTTATTGATTAAGCACACAAGTGGAGTAAACTTAAGAAATCAGTCAAGCTTTACTTGATTTAGGACCTTCCCTCAGGAAACTAACTCAATAGCTCAACACTCAACAGCAAATCAAAAAAGAAAACTTTGGCAAGTAGATAAAAAGGAAAGAGAATGAAGGCAGTGGAAGAATGTATTCGGATTCCTTTGGGAAAGTGATATGTTCACTCATTAATTTAGATTTAAAAGGCAAAACAATCAAACAAAATACACTTCTAGTCTAGATGTCAGTTTTCACATTAATGTAACCTCTTAGACAGGCCCCTTTTACCATAAAATTAAAGTTGAACTTCCTGGGACAGTCAAATTCTAACATGTTACTTGATAAATGCACTGGTTAAATATCTGGAATAACGTGGCTGCACTCTATGAATGAGACAAGTGCCACATGAGAAGTGAATTTTTGTCGAACAGGAAAGCAAGACTGGCATTTAATTTCATGAGCTCAAGCATTAGAACCATTTTCACGAGAGCAGGCCATTCAGCCCAACAAGCTTGCCAACCCTGTTCACCTGAATTGTCCAAAAGAACATCAAGTCAAGATCTGAAGATTCCTAAACTCCTTCTGTCTACCACACTACGTGTTCATTTATTTACTGTGTCTGTGTTTTTCCTAACTTTCTAACATTCATTCAAAATTCACCCTTAACAAGTTTCCAACCATGTGCCTGTGTATTTGCTGCAGTGTTTCTTGGAAAGTCACAACTAGGATCAACTGTACTAATTCCTTTTGTAATTTTAAACACTTTGATTATGTCACATCTTAATCTTTCATTCATTGATTCATTTATTGATTGATTCATTGATTCATTCATTCATTTTCCACTGCTTATCCAAAGCTGGGTCATGGGGGGCAGTCTTAGCATTTTCCTAAGTCATGCTTACCAACTCACAATATGGGATCCAAAGGCATTCCCAGGCCATCTAGGAGATATAATCCTCTCAGCAAGTCCTGGGTATTTCTTGTGCCTGTAAAACCTCCACAGGAAGGTTTTCGGTTGCGTGGTGGGGTGTGTCTGTATATCAGATGCCCGAACCATCTCAATTGGCTCCTCTCGATGCGGAGGATCAGTGTCTCTACTCTGAGCCTCTCTGGATGTCCGTGCTTCTCACCCTGTCTCTTAGGGAGAGCCCAGCCACCATGTGGAGAAAGCTCATTTTGGCTGCTTGTGCCCATAATCCCATTTTTTCAGTCAAGCTCATAGATCAACATAGATCAACTGGTAAATCGACAGTTTTATCTTCTGATTAAGCCTCTTCTTCGCCACTATGGATTAGTATAGCAACCGCAAAACTGCACTCACCTCCTCTATTCGTCTGTCAATCACGCTATACCTTTTCCCTTCACTCATGAACAAGACCCCAAGGTATTTAAACTCCTGTCACTTCAGCCAGTAACTCACCTCCCACTCGGATAGGACAGTCCATTTTTTTCCTACTGGTGTCAGATTTGGTGATGGTGTTCATCCATGCTACTTCACACTTGGTCACAAAATGTCCCAATGCATGCTGAAGTTCACAGCCTGATGAAGCCAACAGGACCACATTGTCTACAAAAAGCATTCATCTCTGTTTGCTTAAACTAAAAAGGTTCTACTCCTTAAATTTTCCCAAATACTTCATACCTATCAGTCCCTGAATAGGCCTAGTCACCCTACTCTGAACTCTCTGTAGCACTGCTGGGTTTATTTATTTATTTTTTGTAATATGGAGGCCAAAACTGTGCACAGTACTCCAGGTGAGGCCTTACTAGTGTGTTACGTAGCATAAGTTATAACCTCCTATGACTTGTATTCCACACATTGTGCTGTATAACCTAACATCCTAGTGTCCTTCTTGCTTGCTTCTGTACATTGTCTAGATGTAGATAGTGATGAGTCCACTGTGACTCCTAGACCCTTCTCACAAGGAGTACTTTCAACTTTCAGACCTCCCAGTAGGTATTCAGATCTAACGTTTTGTCTTATACCTTGTATTTTTTTTACATTAAACTTCATCTGCCACAAATCTGGCCATGCCTGTATGTTGTGCAAGTCCCTTTGTAAAAATGTAGCTCATTCTACATTATCTGCCCTCCCATCTAGTTTATGTTTTAATCTAGATTATTTATATTAAAAATAGCAATGGCCCCATCACTATTCCCTGAGGGACAGCACTTTCAACATCTTCCTAATCTGAAAAGGTTCCTCTCACCATGACCTTCTGTTCCTGGCATTTAAACCAATTTTATACACACCTACACAGTGCGTCGTGAATGCCCACTTGTTTTAGTGTGATTGCCAGCCCTTCATGTTGTACCTCATTAAAAGAGTTCTGAAAAACCAAGGTAGATAATATCACATTTTGTTGCTTCTCCATAGAATTCCACCATATTAGTGAAGCGGAAACTTATTAGTGAAGCATTCATTTACATCCATTAAGTCTGAGTGATAAAGGAAGGGGCGTTGTGACAAAGCATCACTTTAGCCAGTTGTGTTCTCTTTCTTGATGTGGGGGTCTCTTTCTTTCCTTTACTTTGTCCCCTCTTTGGCTCTTCTTGTCACACCCCTTGTTTTTACTCTTAGCATCATTTCAGAGATCTTGTTTTTTTTCACTTGTTGCCTTTATTGTTTTGCTACATAACAGCTTAGTCAAATACTTCTTTGTTAGAAATCAAATAACACAGCAAAAAAAAAACTAATATATATCCTAATACATCCATCCATCCATCCATTTTCCAACCCGCTGAATCCGAACACAGGGTCACGGGGGTCTGTTGGAGCCAATCCCAGCCAACACAGGGCACAAGGCAGGAACCAATCCCGGGCAGGGTGCCAACCCACCGCAGTGTCCTAATAGGAAACCAAAGAAAAATAAAAGCTGCAACTCTAGAGTCATATTCACTCTTGCTTTTCTGCAATGGAGGTATTTAACAAGGCAGCTCCAAACACATCACAGCCAAAACTGCTAAATGGCGTCCCTTTCATGATGACAAACAAATAGGCGTTGTCTTGAGGACGTTTGTCTGTCTGCCTGGTTTTAAGAGGCCTACTATTAAGTAGTTAGCTAAACTCTACTGTATGGTGATGGCCTTTTGTATTGGCAGTGACAAAATGTTTAACTTTGGCTAATGATTTACTTTAGCATACTGTAAATAAAGGGCATTGGAAAGTTCTTTGTCCGGCGCACTGTGTTTAAAGAGCTATGTAAAGATTTCTCAATTTCTGGTAATCCAAAATGTTTAAACCTAATGCTTCTCTTAAAAGCATACAAACATGAAATAAACTGTATACAAAGATTCAGTGGGTTAAAGGGGAATTAGTTTACTTTTAAGTAAAGTAACAAAGCTCACATTTCATCCCATCCTGGCAGATGCCATAGGAATGGAAAATCAAAAAAGAGATCTCCTTAGAATCTTTAGGGTTTCTCCTAGACAACAATGAAGCAAATAAAATGGAGACGTGTTCAGTTGTCTCACGCTTGTTAGATTTTCCTTCTGAACAAAATACCCCGATAGTCTTACAAGAGTCCCCTCTTCAGTTTCAGCAGAGATCTCAGCAAAGTCACACAGTGGGTATCCTGACATTTTTTTTTACAATTTGAAAATATTTGCATTGTGTGCCCAGTAATATTTGGTGAAATGTATGGAGAGTTGAGTGTGGCAGTAAAACACTTTACTATGATTACAAAGCAGTAGTCCTGGTTTCTGAATAATACCATTACAGTGAACCCTCGTTTATCACGGGTAATCCATTCCAGACTCTACCGTGATAAATGAATTTTCGTGAAGTAGGATTCTTTATTTATAAATCGAATATTTTTGCAGTTAGAGTATAGAAAACTTGTTTACGACCTTCTAAATACGTTTTTTAACATTATTAGAGCCCTCTAGACATGAAATAACACACTTTAGTCACCATTACACTCGTGTTACCCAATATATTAGACAAAATAAGAGAAAATAAGACATATTAGACGTTACAAATATCATATTATTACTAGGCTCACCCGCCTTTTATCCTCAATTTTTGTGCGCTCCATGTGTACATCAGGCATGTAAGTGTAGAGAATGAGAACATCAAAGTGCCCATTCATGACATCTCCCGAAAACCTAAGTTTATTTTTATCCCCTCAAGTGCCTGTCCAAAGTCGTACAATGTCAGCCCGAATCTGTACCGCTAAAGACGGAGTTTCATGCACTAAATAAGCTATAGATGAGAATAAGCAAGCACTATCTCCCCTGATATTTACTACGCGGTGAGGCATTTGTACTCCATCAACATTAATTATTTCCAGAGACATCATTTTGTCTATTTTTCCAGCGCATCTCGCACAAAAGCAAGGGAACGATGAGAGCACCAGAACTCTGCTCACATCGCGTCGCTTCGCTTCGTACCTCAAGCCGCAAGTAGTAAGTCTGTGATAAGCGGAATACCGCTACGCTTTGCACTCACGGGACGGAAAGACAATCCCTACTGCTTTTATATAGTAGATTATTGTACTGTACATTTAATTACACACACACACAGTTCTTACACACAACCATTAACCTATGAAGGCACGACCTCAGTAGGAGAGTCTTCAGAGGTTGGTGCAGTATCTTCAGCAGGTGCGTTGTTGTCTTCTTCCGCTAAAGAAGTACTAGGAGTAGGCAGTGGGTGTCTGGGTGCGCGGCTGAAGAACATCTTGATAGGCAGTTGCTGGCACTGTCTTTTCATATGCGTGAGGAGGTTTTTGTAGGGTATTGCCATCTTTAATCATATCCAAGAGTTTCACCTTCTCCTGGATAGTAAGCATCTTCCTCTGGCACTTAGTTTTATTGTCAGAAGGCTTAGAAAAAGCAGCACTTTAGGAGCCATCGTAGGGCTTAGATAAAAGTTCTCAGAAAGCGCATGCGTAGTAACGTAAGCGTGTATGAGAAAAAATCATGATAGAGTGAAGCCGCGAAAGTCAAAGCGTGATATAGCGAGGGATCACTGTAGTTGCTCTAATTTATATTGCTTGTACTCCAGTTAGATTGATGTTTGGAGCGTACACTGAGAGCACGTTGGCGCACCCACCACACAATGAACCACCTGGATTGGGACCCAAGTGCAGCAGGTGACACCACAGCACAACGTTGGAACACTGTGAGATTTCTTATGGTGGCTGGAGTGCCAATCCTACCACCAGCCCCTAAGTTTTCCCTGTAAGTTGGAGGACCTTTCTGCAGGGCTTCATGGAGATTAACGTCATACCCAGGCTGAAGCAATTGCAGGTTAAGGGCCTTGCACAACAATGGAGCAAAGTCACTTCTGGCTTTTGCAGGATTCGAACCAGCAACCTTCTGATTGCACAGATCCCTAGCCTCAAGATCACCACTCTGTCCCAGTTAGATCAAATTTATTCTGGAACAAAAGGTAGACAGTGTGGCATTGTGGTTAAGACTTTGGGCTTCAGACCCTGAGGTTGAGGGCTCAAATCCCACTACTGACACCACTATGTGACCACTTGTTCCAATTAGCAAAAAAAGAGATGGAACCAATCTTATCTCAAATGCTGTAAGTAACATGGATAACGGCATCAGTCCAATAATACAAAATATGAAGTCTTGAAAGAGATTCAAATAAGACTAGAAAGAGATCTTACATGTTTTTCAGAACAAATGCATATACAGAGTACCAGGGTTAAACTAAAATGAAGCTATGAGAAAGCCATGTTAAAATAATGAGTTTTTAGCAGTTTTTTAAAGTACTCCACTGTGTTAGTCTGGCGAATTCCTCTTGGCAAGCTATTCCAGATTTTAGGTGCATAACAGCAGACGGCTGCCTCACCACTTCTTTTAAAGCTGTTTTTCCTAAGAAATTTTAGGAGAAGCATCTGTGACCAAGTTTCTTGTTAAATGAAACAAATGAGACTCTCTTTTAAGTCTCATGAGCCATCAAAGATCATCCTTTGAGCAGTAAAGTATCTATCTATCTATCTATCTATCTATCTATCTATCTATCTATCTATCTATCTATCTATCTATCTGTCTAAACCCTTTCTATGTAATGTGCAGTGCTATCAAGCAAATCTCATCCTCATCCCTCTTCTCTTTTCCTGGTCCTTCCCGAGTCCGTTTCTACTGCTATGCTTTATAAAATGGCTGACTGAACTACCTCTAACTGATGTGTTCTGATAGCCAGACATTCCTGTGTGTGGTCACTGCAGGCTAATCTGAGCAATTTGGCTTCACCAGCTCACAGAGTGGCTTTATAAACCAACATGAATTCCTTTGATAAGATGCATGAAATGTATTTTAAATGTAGTTTAATTAAGGATTCCTTTACACTCCAAACACATACTTTTTGACCTGAAGTGTGCACAGGCAGTATGGCAGAATACAACTGAAAAAGAACAGTTTGCTCGCTGGGGTACATGGCTTCATCTGTCAGTGGAAAGAAGTTTGATGCAAGATGGTGTGAGTCCAGCACTGACTGCTACTTGTGACGCTGTCCTTTCAGAAATGGCACATCAGTCCTTTATCATTGGCCAGGAAACCTACAGTCAGGGCCAGTGTGTTACAAAATGCCATTTAGGGCAAGGTGCATTTTTTCTACCCATTTCCCAAAACATGCACCATATTCTTAGTCGCCATGAAGCAATGCACTTAATTAACATGCAAAATTTATTTCTATAGAAGTCCGTGAACAACAGACAAAAAAAAAATACATAATATCCATTAAGATTAGCTTTAAAATACCGTATTTACGCGTGTACCACGCACACATTTTTTCCCGAAAATTAGCATTAGAAAATCAGGTGCGCATCATACACAAGGAAATGTAATTCTGCAATGTTTACTTCTTCTGCTTGGGTTCGCTTGCTCGCTCTCTCTCTCGCTCGCTTGCTCGCAAGCTTTCGACTCTCTCTCTCGCCAAGACACTGCTCTCTTCGCTTGCTCACAAGACTCGCTTCTCTCTCGCTCGCACACTCGCGTTCTCTCGCTCGCTTGCTCGCGCACTCGCGCTCTCTCTCTCGCTCGACAGCGCTCTCTCTCTCTAAACGCTTCCTATACGATCACAACGCGCGTCGTACACGGGGAAAAACTTTTTTCACGATTTTCTCTGTAAAAATTAGGGTGCGCGTCTCACACAAGGGCGTGTGGTACATGAGTAAATACGGTAATAAAGACTGGGATTGTTTCCTGCCTTGCCCCCTGTGTTGGCTAGGATTGGCTCCAACCAACCCCGTGACCCTTTAGTTAGGATATAGCATGTTGGATAATGGATGAATGGATAATAAAGAACAAAATGTACAATCAAACTAATAATTGAAACTGAATACTTCATTCTTCTGGCACACCTCTCTAAACACCTCAGCTGTTTCAAACTGTCTTTCAAGCTAAAAGGCACCAGATCTTTATACCAAACTTAAAAGAGATTTTTAACAGATGCATCTTGTACAAAGAATAAGCTAAACACAACTCCAACCAGGATAAAGAAGCAATGAAAATTAATAGATGGGTATTTTCAAATCCATTTAATGAAGCTGTGAGCCAATGGGGAGGGGTGGAGCTTATTTCTGCAGCATTCAGTTTAATGCAGGAAGCAATACTTTAAGAAAGGGATCTCCAACTCTGGTCCAGGAGGGCACCAGTGGCTGCAGGTTTTCATTCTAACCCTTTTCTTAATTAGTGCACTGGTTTTTTACTGCTAATTAACTTCTTTTAAATTCATTTTAATTGACTTGTTTTTTAAAGATTTGTTCCTTCCCTTAAATGGCACCCGAAGAGAAATGAAATGTGAAGTGAGTGAAGCCCAACTAAGTCAGTGTCTGAAACTCCAACCAGTTGCTTAACTATAGGCGCCCGTTCTTTAATTCCATGGCTTGCTGCTGCTCTCATTGTGCAATAGCATGCATTTTCGAAATTGTTGATTTTCTCTTTTCTAAGAACACTAATAAAATGTTTTGTGGACCTGAGCAGATCAGCATTCCTGAGACTGTCATCTTTTCTTTATCTTCAGATATTGTATAATGGACACAGTCTGCTGGTCATGTTTTGGCTCATTTTGTATCTCATTATTGTTTTGCTGCTCTTTGTAGAAAAAGAAACAATTAAGAGCTCTGAGTCTTCAAGAGCAAGTCAATTCACATTAATTCAAAAGAAGTAAATTAGCAGCAAAAACAGGTCACTAATTAAGAAAAGGGTTAGAATGAAAACCTGTAGCCACATGGGGCCCTCCAGGACCAGAGTTGGGGATCTCTGCTTTAAGGGACAGCAGAACGTCACAAGGCATACTCATGGACACACACGCTGCCATACTCAGCTAATTCAGAGTCATCAGTAAACCTTGGGATGAGGAGCAAAATCGATGTACCCACAAGAAGGCCTATGTAGACCACTCTTAGAGGGTGACCACACCAAACTGGGGCAACTTTAAGCCATCTGCCACTGTGTGAGACTCCATTAATCTTATCAAATGTGTGCACCTTCACCTGCACCATACGCAGTAGTCTGTATCGTAATGTTCGCTCATCAGAAGCCTTCAGACCAGACGGCAGCAACTCGTCCAACTCCATGGTTAATAGTTTTACTGCCGCACTTAAGAGCCTTTTCTCCATACAACTAATCTTTTAATCAGATGCAAATTTCCTGCGTCTTTAATGCGAGTCATTATTTCTTAAATCACGGATAAAAAGAAAACCGACATTTTTAAATTCACATGGTGAGCACGAAGACAGGAAAATAATGCTTCAGATCTGGTTTATTTGAAATATAAATTCTTGATAACATTTTCAAATGTTATTCCTAAAGTGTAATTCGGCATATATTGTATATAAATTATAACATTTGCAAACATTTTAGTAATCATCATTTTATTATTGCAAGCTGTCAGTTTTTTTTTCATTAGAAGTCATTTTTGTGGCTCATAATGTCGGTTATTGCCCGGCAAGTGCCGTCCACTTACCCAATGGCTGGAAGGTTTTCTCAGAGAAAATGTGAAACTTGAATGGCAGAGGTGCAGCAGCGTTAAACTGGGTCATTCATTAATTTACTGATGTTACAATTTAACCAGCTTGATGTCATTGTATCCAAGCCTGACGTGTAGGCCCCTCACGTATTATCACTATGATGCAGTATTAATGTGTGGGTATGTTGTACATCTGCACATGAACTCCCCCCACTTGTTTTGGTTTTGGATTTTGCAGTCTCATACTTCTCTAGTCCCACCAGTTGACTGTTATGGTACTGAAAGGACTGTATTGTTTTCCACCTGGCAGCTTACATACGTGCAGCACTGCAAGTTAACCTTCACTGCAGCAACATACCGCAGGCCACTTTGTTTGTTTTATAATCAACAGAGCCAATATAAACCGGCACTTGGAGTTCACCACAGGCTCTTACTCCACAATTTAACTCCTTCTTCTTGTCCCTGTCTGCTTGTATCAACTGTTTTATAATTAACTGAACCAATACAAGCCAAAACCTGCAGATCATCACAGACTCTTTCCAGAATCTTACTCAACCACTTAGCTTCTTCTTCTTGTCCTGCTGTATAATTTCCACTTCTTGCCTCATTTCAACTTACACCCTCAGTCTCCCCACCTAGGAGGAGGAGGAGGAGGAAGCTAGGAGAAGGAGCTGATCCAGCGCATTGCTGCACCCACCACATGACAAACCACCTCCTATTACCAGATTAAGACCTGAGTGCAGCCTTGCGATGGGTGACACCTCCGCTCCACACTAGTTCAGGTGGAATGGAACAAGCGTGAGGTTTTTTATGGTAGCTGGAGAGCCAATTCTGCCACCAACCCCAAGTTTTCCCTGCGGGTTGGAGGGCCTACATGAAGGGCTGGATGAAGTTAACATCATACCCAGGACTAAGCAATTGCAGGTTAAGGACTTTGCTCAGGGCCCATCAAAGCAGAGTCACTTCTGATGTTCACAGGATTTGAACCTCCAACCTTTTGATTGCCTGTGCAGATGCCTAGTGTCAGAGCCACCACTGCACCCACCCTAAGGTCTGTCCATTATAAAGCAAAAAGAATAACAGTACAATATCAGACCATGTTGCCCATCCAGGCGTGCCTAACATTGTTCTGCATACTAGCAGGCACAAGGACAGACATGGGGAAACAAACCAGTTTCCACTTTCTCTTGGAGTCCAAGACTAATGGATCACTCCTTCCATAGGTGGCTCTCAAGCCTTTTGCCACTTCTTGCTTTTTCATCCTCTTGTCTCCTCGTTTTTTTCTTTTCCTACATTGTCCTGTTTCCCTCATTTCTTCTTTCACCTTGTCTTCCGGTTCACTCTTATCTTTTCTGTTCTCCCCCCACCCCTTTTTGTGTATCTGCAGATTGTTCTCATGTGTCATTTTCTTATATTGGGACAAAGCCCACCCCTTCATTTGCTAGTCCACCCCCACATTCTGAAGGTAGGCCCCTACCTATTGTTTTCATTTGATTTTTTATTAAATATCACTTGTCAATTATTCCAGTTGCTCACCTGAAAGGAACTCCCCCAATCCCCGGACTTTTATTCAGTTGACAAAAAAAAAAAACAGAGCTGCTCAGAATGACTTATTGCTTGCCCACTCAGCTGTTTCCAGGCCCATCCACTTTGCAATTTCTGGTTTCACCGCTGCTCAGTGATGAAGCATCCCTCAGCTCTTCCTTTCAAACCCGAAGGCCATCCTTGGCCTGCGCTGCACAAATCCTGACTTGATTTGGAATCTCTACCTGGTGTCAACATTGACCAAAGACGTTACTTTGAAATAGTGCGTCAAGCTTACCGTCTTCTTTTTTTTTCCACAAGAATGAAGACTTTATGACGCTGACTGTCACCTAGCCAGGCTGCCAATTTGTTGATGTCATCTGTCTCGCACACAGTTAGGTGAGGAGCCCAAGAAATGTCACTTGCTTCGAAGTAACATTTGTCTGGCATCTCTAATCCTAGGGCTGTCAGAATATGGCTGGCTGGCTGAGGTCTGTCAGCAAGCCAAGGAGCGGAGAGCTTAAGCCAGGGGAAATTAGAGCAGAGAGCGCCGTTGCCTGTAACTTTGGAGCAGTTAAGCTGTCCTCTTCAGAAGAAAGCAGCTGGTATTTCCAGCTCAGAATAACCCATTCATAGCCAGACAGGTGTCAGACATTGATGAGTTGAGTCAAAATGCAAGAGTCCTTGTTCAGGGTAAAGAAAGGAGTGATCTGTAAAGGTTACCATCACTTTTTTCTAAAGGTTTTAGAAACTGGTGTTTTAAAGGAAATAAAAATGACCCTTGTTTAAATAAAAGAAGAAACAAGCAAACAGCGAATTAGATTCAACCGGTGTGCAGGCTTCTTACTTCCTGTCAAGACTTGAGAATCAGCCTGTTATATTGTAGAATTAGTAGGATTTAGCAGGTTTGTTATGGATCTGCCTACTCTCATGCACCCTACATCTAACTCAAACACACACACTATTCACTTACTCACTGATTACACTAGCAATCAAAGTTCGAGAACAATTTATAAAAAATTGATTCTTGCACTACAATGTCCCTAAAGTTAAAGTCATAGTGGCTCTGAGTATGATTATTGTTCTGCTAATAACCAAGGCAAAAAAAGTAATGCACAAAAAAACATTGCACACTGGAAAACTTCAGAGATCAAAATGAGAGAACTTTTCCAACTGTATTGCAAACGAAGCCATCCAATGACATTTGCCCACACTTTTTGATAATTACAGCTTTCAAAATTTAGTAGGAAGTGTGGAGGCCCTTACTTTCAGTGACTTTGGCACATCTGTGCGCACAGGACTTGACCAAAGTCTTGCACTGCTCTGGCTTGATTTTCTTCCACCTGTCTTCTGGCTTCTTCCGCAATTCGGTAACTATAACGGTATTGTTTGTGGTAACTTTGTCACCAATTATCTTCCAGAGATTCTAAATCTGTGTTTCAAATCAGGACTTTGGGCTGGCCATTTTGTCACTTTGATATTCTCTCCACTTCTAAGAATTGCTTCACCCATTTTGTAGTGTGGCAAGGGTCAATATCTTGCATAAAAATGGCTGCCTGACTGGGTGATGTTCAATGGGATGGATCCACATGTTGCTGAAGAAGGTTCTGATACAGCTTAGCATTCACCTTGCCATGTAGCTGTATGAGTTACGTGACTCCCATTGCAGAGAACATCATCCACACCATGACACTTCCTCCTCCAAACTTTATTGACTTCTTCATACACTTCAGGTTCAGTCTTTAGCCAAATTGACTCTAAACATATTATTTCCCAGCTAAACCAACTAAATTAAACTTGCTTTCATCACTGAAATGAACTTTGGACCAGTTCTCCACACTCCACACAACATGCTCCTCAGTAAAGGCTAGTCTAGCAGTCCCCAATCTCTCAGATGATGAGACACTGCATATGGGGCCAAATTCTTGCCCTGTTCAGCACTAAATTGGTGAGCAATGTGTTGAACCAATCCCCCACTGGGGGTCTCAGTATCATCCTGTTTTCTCTTCCACTCTTCTTACATGGGTGACCACCCTTTTTGCAGATCTTGAATGACTTTGTTTTCTTTGAATACAGCTTCAGTATTCGAGAAATTATGCTCTTGGAATGACCAACATCCCATGACCCTTCATTTGAATAAAATGACAATCCTGTGATGCTAGAGCAGCTCACCATCTCGTAAAGTGCCTACCAATGTTGATTAATTGGTTGGTGTTGCCTGGTTTTTCAACACATGGCCAGATTAGAAATAGCTGTCGATCATACAGATCATTCTCTAATGTTGATCGCTGACCTTCTTCAATTATCTTCTTTAAATCTTTTATTTTGTGATGTGGGATGAGTTTCACTGATGAGATATGATTAGAATATGGCTCTTCTATTCAGATTGAGATAACATTCAATTCGAATAAGCAGCAACTTTGTCAATTACCAAAATGTAAGTTGTTTTTTTAATTTTGTATATGTGAGGCCTACACAGCCTCAGTAACATTGATCTCTCTAGCTTTGGTCTGAGTGGACCAGACTGGCATCCCTTAGGCAGTGGAGACTGGTACATCTTACCTGTGGCCACTTACCAAGGCCTGTTGCTCCTTCTCGTGTCGCTCACTATTCTCAGTAACTAATCCTGTGGAAAACAAACGGCAATCGACCGACACCAGCTGCCCTGCATTTAGTTTATTACTTCAGTCAACAGTTACTTCAGTATAACACTTTTAAAGAAAAGCAAAATGTATTAGTAAACATGATTACTAGCCTGAAGCAATGAATAATATAGAAATATACTTAAATATTAGAAAATGAGTCGCAAAAATCTGGATGGAAAACCCATATGGCCATCCAAAGGCTTTATAACAGGTAAATAAAAAAGAAGGATATGAAAGCCACAGAAGTGTGCCAGAAATCGAATCTGCGAGAACGAGTAGAAATTCAGCAGTCAAGGCAACACGTGAACAGTATTCCTCGGGTCTAGCTGGATTGAATCTTGCTCTTACCTTTGGGCGGTACACATTTTATACCCATATTTTCTTGTCAGGTTTTGAACCTCATGATGTTATTCGCTAACAATTGGGCTAATCGTTCTAATGATTGATAGATTTGCTGAACGAAAACTTGACCTAGCAGTTTGGTCCTATCCTTGTCAAAATGTACTTCTTGTCTCTCAATAGATGCATCCTCTCTGGCTCATGATAACAGACTAAACTGGTTAGTGTGATGCAGAGTTCTTGTACATATTCAAGAACTTCAATCAAGAAGTATGTTGAGCTATGCTTAATGAGTAAAACATTCTGTGAGAATGAAGAGTCAAGTAAACATTCAAGTTCATGTGCATTTCATCGCAACAGGTCTGAATATCTTGTAGATGAGGTAGACTCTAGTTGGTGGCTGCAGTCCCAAAATGATGAGTCTATAGGTGCTTTTCCACCACATTAACTTTTTTCAGGAGCAAGAGACTGTTAAGAAATTCAGGAACTTTTTAAGCACTCCCACCACAGGAACTCAGCCATTTGTAGTCTATTTTTAGCTTTTTTTAACTCCTACTCCAGGGTACCGTAAGTATTCGCATATAAGTCGGGTCTTGAAAAATGAAAAATCAATCATAAAATCAGACCCTGATTAAAATTGCCCCAATTCAAAAATATTACACTTACATTTTTTTTTTTACATCTTCCTGCTTCCTCCAATCTTGCACCAGTTTCTCAGATTAATCGAATTTTGTTGCAGCAGCCACTTCAACGACTTTTAATTTAAAGCCAGCTTCATTGTTTCTTCTGATCGAACACTCCATCGTAGATAAGGGATGCTCTTACGATAAAGGTGTATGAGGGTGTGAGATACAACAAACACAAAACAGTGCAAACATCACTTTGGAATAGTTCGGGTATCACCGTGTGGTCACGTAGGCACAATACATAGAAAACAAGGCAGTGTGCTCTGTGGTTACTCTCTCAGGTGGGCGTTAGTATATCATAATTTCTTGAACCATTAGTGTAAGTTTTCTGCAATCGACTTATACGAATGACATTATAAAAATACCGGAATTATATCATAAAATCAAGCCCTGACTTATCCACGGGAGAACTTAAACACAAGTATATATGGTATGTAATTTTCATTCAGCCAGGAACTATTATAAGTGAGTCTCGGGTGATGAATCATGCTAACTGATTAACCACAAGCACTGGCGCCATCTTACAAATCTGTTAGTAGTTTCAACTTTATAGAGCTAGTATCAGTGAATATGGAGTGCCACACTTCACACTGCATCACTCTTCATAGCCACCTCCCTGGGGCACCATGCCATGCACCACAACAGAGGAATAATCTCCTGTGGAAAGCATACCCCCGGACACAGACAGACCGACACCAGAATGTCCAAAACACACTTCTTTTATTCATTTTTCACTGCACCACAATGCCTTCAATCACCAACCTTCTTCCTTTCTCTTCCTTTTCTTCTTCTTCTTCCTCCTCTTTCTTGACTTCCCGTCTCCTCCTCACAAGCTTCGTCTCCTTCCTCCCAACTCTGGCTCGTTTACTGGAGGGAGGTGTCCCCTTTTATCATGACCTGGATGAGCCCCCTTGACGTCACTTCCTGGTGTGGCAGAAGTGCTGCCATCCAGGCTTCTCTAATTGGCGGTGGCCACGTCCTCTCATACTTAGCGTCCCAGCTCCGTCTCTGTGGCCCCTAATTAGACCCGGGCGGCTGCCCTCTTGTGGCCGAGGAGAAATATTGTCCAACTCGGGGACTATCCAAGCGTCCCGGCCGGGCAGTGTCCCCGCTCATCTGTGACACTCCCTTCTAAAGTCGTGATCACTTACAAGAAATAAGGTGCGGGAGTCCCTGTGAACTCCCAAATGTGTCTCATTTCAAATCGCGTTACTCTTCTTTTGCACACTACAAATTTATTTTGAAGGTTACAGTTCCTGTTGTGCGGTGGGAACGCAACACACAAAAGTGGCCAGGGACTACAAATGGCTCAGAGCTCACATCCTACAGGAATTCATTGGTTCCAGAATGCAAATTTCTTGCAGTGGGATAACACTTTATACTGCCTCTCCTTGCTCATCTATGTCAAACATTGTCTTTAGAATCTTGTGCACACTGCTCCTTAATCTTGGATGGTTTGATTTTTTTTCCTATAGCTATTAATGAAGTGTAAACCCTAATCACTGCATAACCCTACTGCCTACATGCAGTAGCTGTTTAAGATGTTACCAAAAGACAACTGGTGAGTACCACAGTCTGCCTGCTGTGCAGGGTATGCGTTGGTCCTACACATTCTTTCTTATCTGGGCACTTACTGTATCACATTATTTGATGGGGCCTTTTTGCATATTGGATAAACTTATACATCTGCTATTGTCCAAAGTAAAAATGATGCTATTAAGTATACTTCTTGATTTTCAAAAATGCATTATAAACCACTGATATCCAGTGTGGAGCCGACCCGGACACAGACAGGCGGACATGTTGTTTTTCACCACCACACGTTTTATTTACACAAGCTATTTACAGATATGGTCACTCAGACCCAGTCCATTAGTGCACAAACCCCAAACACTCTCAGTCCTGGCCACAAATGCCTTTCTTCGGGCCACCTCCTCACCTCTCCTGTGCTTCATCCTTCCGCCTCCCGACTCTAGCTCTGAATGAATGGAGACGGCCCCTTTTATACAATCCCCGGATGAGCCCCAGGTGTTCCCGGCATTCCTCCCTTGGCCACGCCCCAGCGTGTGCCGGCTGTCCTCCCGGCAGCTCTCCGGGTGCCGTCCTAAATCTTCCCCCCAGCACTTCCTGGTGTGGCGGAAGTGCTGAGGTAACAGGTCCCCATGGCATTAGGGCGCCTCCTGGCGGTGACCACGGGCCCCTACAGGGTGGAGCTTCCATGCCCTGTACCCGTGGCCCCCAGAACAACCAGGAAGGCGGCCCCCACGTGATCCAGGGTGGGCTCTGACCCTCTTCCGGTCCCTCACGGCGTCCCAGCCGGGTCGTTGCCCCTGGCATCCCTGACACCAGATAATACCTGACTTTATCTGATCCTTCAAGTGTCAAGATACTTTTCTTTGTGATAACACAGTCCATCAAATACAACTCAAATAACACGTTTGTTCATTCGTTCTTTTTCCACAGTAGCTTATTCCAGGATTTAGGACTTATTCCTGACAATGTTGTGCACAAAGAAGGAACCAACCTTGAATGAGAGCCAGTCCATTGCAAGGCATCCACATTCACATAAGGCATATTTAAAATCCTCATTCAGCCCAATCTGTGTGACTTTGGCATATCAGGGGAAACATGAATTGAGCCTTGGACTCATCAGGATTGAAAAAGAAGTTCTAACTGATGTAACATTGTTCTGCGTTTCTACTCAATTGTTTGTATTATTATCTCCATCTTTTTCCCATTTTCTTTCTTCTTCCCTCAATTGGATATGACGTTAAACTGCATCCGGCCCTGCAATTGGTCCTCTAACTTGCAGGGAAAACTTGGGAGTTGGTGGCAGGATTGGCACTCCAGACACCATAAAAAAACTTCACGCAGCTCTGAGACAACAGACAGGACTCCTTTCATCTCTCAGCGGGAATAGCTCTACTGCGGCTGTTTGGATTTTGAAGTGGATGGTGGAAAGCCCTCAGGAGCCCCAACCCCGAAAGAGTCAAAAGCATCGGAGAGCCAATGGGGTCAGGCCTGTTGGGGATCGGAACTGGTGTGGTGCTGAGGCGTCATCCACTGCACGGCAGCACTCGGGTCCCAAGAACCCCAAACTGTTTCGTCATGTGGTGGGTCCAGCAACGCGCTGTACCAGTGCATGCTTCCCAACTTGACTTGACTTTTCCCCCAATTCATTGATGAGACATGTTTCTCTGTAATTCGTTGTCTTTTCTTTCTTTCCCTTTTCAGATCTTCCTTTCTTCATCCCCTACTTCCTTCCCTGGGAGTCTAGTTGCTCCATTCAATATTGTCAGACCTTCTTGTATGAGTATGCCAGTCCAAAGTAGTTCACTTAAAAGGAGGCAATTCACAGATGCCCATTAAAATGTTGGCTGCCATCTATAAGCTGGGAAAATTTTCTGTTCCACGTGCCAACTACCAGTTAACTTGAAGTTTAGAGAAAACACATTTTATTGTAAGTTTTGCTCAACAACAAAATGCATTTAATTAGTATATTAAAATAACAGCCTAATTTTATGGCACCGGGAACAAATGGATCTATAGGAATTGTGGCAGTCAACATGTTAACCTAACATGTATGCGTCTGAGATGATGGAAAGAAATTGGAACACCTGGAAATGAAAAGCCCCTTCAACATGAAGTGAATGTGCCAAATCTCACCCAATCTGTCACGACTCAGCTGTTTGACAGGATCAAAAATAAACCCATGTTCAAAGAGGAAGAATACTTGCTGTTGAGTCACCCTTTTAAATCTCATATAGAGAAACCAGAGCAGAAAAAGAAAATTTTTTTTTATTTTATTGATTTTAATAACAAATAACATTAAATATAAATAAGTCAAGTTTTACAAGACTTGGTTCAAAACAAATCATCCCCCTCCCATAAGAAAGAGAGCTAGGGCAGCAGAGTAAAACTTTAAGCAAGTAAAAATAAATATATAAATAAATTAATAAGTGAATAAAAATAAACTAGCCAGTAGCATACACCGCATATAATTATTTATTGATAAGTGAACACTTTTGAGTTTATGCCGAGGCATGCCAGTGGGAGTAAGAAATTCTTCAGGGAATGCAAGCTGATCTGCAGGATCGTCTGTGCTCCTCAGCCTGTCGCTAAAGCTGAGCCCAGACACCCTGCAGAGAAAGGTCAGTTCCGCCACTTGTATCTGCAATCTCGTGTTTTCAGTCCCTATCCAAAGCTCTCTGCCATAGATGAGGGCAGGAATGCAGATCAGCCAGTAAATCAAGAGCAGGAGGAAGAGGACAATTTTAAAGCTTTTCACAACTGGTCAAGAAGCAATCACTGCTGGCATAAAATAAACAAATGTCACTCTGTTAATCTTTTAAATGTCTGAACATGTAAAAGGAATTACTTTATATTTATAGATTCTCTGCTCACTTAGTTTTGCCATTTGGTTGTTGTAATTCCTGGCATAATAATTACATGATGTTAATCTTAGCATTGTTTTTACTGTAATGTTGTTTTGAATTTTCATGATTGCTGGCATTAAGTCTCTTTGCAGTCCTGATTTGATAGGCTAGTTGCCATACACATGACAGGATGGCGTCACTGGTATTAAACATGGTGGCGAAGTTTTTACAGTTTTCCTAGTTTTGGAATATGTACTAAAAGTGCTGCTTTGTGCTTAATTTGTACTCTGTCTGTTGAATCTGACCCTGACCTCTTACTCTGTCCCAGTGATGTGCGGTGAGGTTCATTACTGGTGAGGCACTGACTCCTTCAGAGTTAGATTTACAAATATACAAACCCACAAGAATAGCTTATTCACTATTCAATTGGCAACCAGCATGCACATTGACTACTGGTTACATTTCATATCTCATCAGCATTCTTTACACACACATAGGTAAGGTGCATATTTGGCTAAGAAAGAATATTACATTTATAGTGGCGACAGAGAGAGGGGAGAGAGCATTTGCTCTTCATTCTCCATGTGTTCTAACTTTGCTGTTGCAATTCCACAATTCATACTCATTCAATACAAATGAAACTACTGAGTGGTATACAAATAAAACGGATTCCAATTTTGACCTTAATTGAAATATTCAGTTTTTAAAAGCTTTTAATTCTAATGCTTAAATCAATTTTAATACACACTGTTCAAACAAGAGGATAATAAGAAAAAGAAAAGAATATTTTATTTAAGGTCAAAATTTAGTTTTTAAATGTTGGATTGTTTTTTTCTTAGTCTGATCCCAGTACAGTGGAACCTCGGTTTGCGAGCATAATTCGTTCTGGAAACATGCTCGCAATCCAAAACACTCGTATATCAAAGCAAATTTCCCCATAAGAAATAATGGAAACTCAGATGATTCATTCCACAACCCAAAACTATTCATATAAAAATGATTAAGACAAAATATAAAGTAAAATACATAATACAAATTAACCTGCACTTTACCTTTAAAAAGAATCATGGCTGGTGTGAGTTTCTAAACTCATGTGGGATTCCACCCAACAGGAAGACACGCGAAAGAATGACCCAAAGCAATCGCAGTCTCCCAGCGCTGTAGCAGTTCGCCGTATAAGCGCATCCAAAAAGATCGCAGACATGCTATAAGCGCCTGTCGTCAATGGATCATACAAGGAACATTATAAAGATCCCGCTACAATAAATAACAGCGCTGTTGCTGTTTCAAGCTGAATAAAGCTGGTGTTGTTAAAGTACTGAGACTCGGCTTCGTGTTTTGGGGAGCGAGATGGGGACTCGCACTTCACAGCGCACACACACACAGTCACTTCACAGCGCACACACACACAGTCACAATGCTGTAGTAAACAGAGAGACGCTGGGCGAGCGAGATAAGGAGAGAGAGAGACACGCTGTAAACAGACGCGCTAGGCGAGCGAGATAAGGAGAGAGAGAGACGAGCTGTAAACAGAGAGACGCAGGGCGAGCAAGCGAGATAAGGAGAGAGAGAGAGACGCGATGTAAACAGAGAGACGCGCTGGGCGAGCAAGCGAGATAAGGAGAGAGAGAGAGACGCGCTGGCCGAGCAAGCAAGCAAGATAAGGAGAGAGAGAGGTGCTGGGCAAGCGAGCGAGATAAGGAGAGAGAGAGAAGAACCATCAGCTCAGCTGTGATCACATGACGCTCAGCAGACAAAGTGTATCCATACTGCTCGTATTGCAAGACATCGCTCGTTTATCAAGTCAAAATTTATTAAAAATTTTTGCTCGTCTTGCAAAACCCTCGTAAACCAAGTTACTCGTAAACCGAGGTTCCACTGTATTTATAAAATTCAAAACCGTTTATGGTCTTACCATTGTTTGTAAATGAAGTCCATGTGTCTATCCTTCTCCTCGAAAACCTCCATCAATTTCTTGTAAAAATCCTCCTTATTTTCCTTTAGTTTTAAAAATCTTAATATTCCATTTTGGCGGTCAGTCGGAACAAAAAATAAAAATAAACGAACTACTGCAGTGCACTTGACTTTCTGATATCTCTAACTTATTGGTGCCCAGAACCTCTGCGTAGAAGAACAGCAGCAACAGGCACCTGTTGGGCTCACATGCACCCCCTTTAGGGCAGCACGGTACAGTCTGCCTCACCTTGTGCCTTTTCAGTGCAGTTTTATGTCCGATCAGCAAGACTAAATATGTCACACACATTCATTAAAGATATTAGCCAGACTGTGGAAAGTCAGGGTGTATAATAAACGCATGGGTAAACATTATATTGGCAACATGCAGAGAGACAGCAACAGTCCCGCGCCAATTTCATGCATCAAACCCAGTGTGTGAGGGAGAGGTGAGGTGAGGCTCCTTTCTGCCGCACCTTGTGTTTCTCCCCTGTAATTGAACAGGAAATGCGCCAATTCAGCGATTTTGACTATAAAAATGATCAAAGTTATTGGAATCCTACAGAAAAAAAAACTTATAGCACAGACCAGTGGATACATTTATTTTACGTTATCATTATTAGTTTTTTTACTTTCAAGAGCCTCACTTGCCTCCCTTGACTGCACGTCACTGCTCTGTACTCTTTTAACTTTGACTCTTGGTTCCTGTTTTGGATGTGGAATGTTGTTTTTTTTTAAGAGATATTGCTCTGTTATTCCATTCTTATTTCCCCTCTTGTTTTTTCTGTTTTTTTTTCTATTTCAAGGCGGTGCAGTGCAGCATATCTCGCCCTTCCACCTGGCAGTATATTCCTGTTACTGTTTGTTTCAAAACAGTGCAGAATAGGGCCGGACGACAATATAATAATGATAACTGTCAAACGTTTAAAGCTCCTTGATAACAATAATCATTTTGTGGGTCATTTATTCTATAAACACCTATTAGTCTGGATGGCCTCACAGTACTAATTTCTTTTAAACTGTCATCTGTCTGCATTGGAAAGGTTTCATTGCACTGGCTTAAATCACTTCAGGTCCACTGCAGCCCCAAAATAACCTCCCACTCTGCGAAGTGTTAAGCTAAGTTGTGCAACACCCACAGGATTTCAAATATCTTGAACAAAGATATCCATACATTTATTTTTGTTATAAGTTTAAGCTACCTGTCATTATTGTGTTTATTCTAAATTTTGGTTTTGTTACCGTGGCTCATGAATGTGTTTGCTTACTTATGGCTTATTGCATCTAAAACTTAAACAGATTTCATAGCAACTAAATTGCAGCTGGCTTCTTCTGTCATCACCAACCTATGACAAATACTATCACAAACTGATCTTTCTTTTTATTTTAATGGAATTTAAATAATAATTATAAGAGATTTTGCATTTTTTTAGTTGCCTTTGGCATCACACACCTCTCATTCCCCCAGGTACAGCTTCAGGCATGTCATGCTGTTTTCATTTTTATTGATGAAAGACTTGCCGGAGAAACACCCAAAACAGCAACCTGTCATTTAAAAATATTTTTTTACATTATATGCTTTTAAAAGACTTAAATTAGTTTGATCCTGCATTTAAATTCTTCTGTGGTGGGCTGGCGCTCTGCCCTGTGTTGGCTGGGATTGGCTTTAGCAGACCCCCTTGACCCTGTAGTTAGGATATAGTAAGTTGGATAATAAATGGATGGATGGATTTAACTTCTCAAACACACCCACCTGGTGTTTCAGAAAATTAAGTTGGTTTCTGTTCACAGAAGGTTACTGCTGGCTATACAGTATGTGCACTCTAGTCGTGTCATCATCGTACAAACATATGTCGTCGATTGAGGAACATACTGGTCGCGGATGAAATGTTGTGGCACCAACTGGGTCTCCCTTTTTAATCTTTTGCCAAGTCCAAATAACTTAAATGCATGTAGAATATCAACAAAGCATAAAATGGTAAAGCATTCAGCTGAATTCAAGTCTCAGTATTCTGCTCTGTACTCAGGCGGGAGCTCTGTTCTGTGGTCTGCTCTCTCCAGAGTGAGATGGCCCAGATGAGGAGTGCCTCATAAGAGGTGGAATCAGTTACCCTCAGTGGGTTTCTCTGAGCTTTGGGAAAAAAAAGGTGATGATACTCTCAGCAATAGCGCCCCTCATGTCCTGGAGTGGTTCTGCGTACCTCTGATGCTTGTGCCTTGACAGGCCAGACAATTGAAGGGCTGAAAAGATCACATTGGCTAACGGAGCAGAAGAGACAGTTAGATACTCAGGTGTGTCAGGAAACAAGCAGGCAAGCTAATCCACATTCCAGCAACAACAACAACAACATTTATTTATATAGCACATTTTCATACAAATAATGTAGTTCAAAGTGCTTTACATGATGAAGAAAGAGAAAGTAAGAATTAAAATCAGAGAACACTAATTAACATAGAATAAAAGTAAGGTCCGATGGCCAGGGAGGACAGAAAAAACAAAAAAAAACTCCAGACGGCTGGAGGAAAAGATAAAATCTACAGGGGTTCCAGGCCATGAGACCGCCCAGCACGCTCTAGGCATTCTACCTAACATAAATGACCTCAATCAGTCCTCACTGTATTCAGCGTTCTCATGGAAGGACTTGATGATGACGGTCACATGGACTTCTGGCCTTTAATTCATCAATGTAGAGATATCAAGGTGCTTTGATTAGGTGGTGGTGGCGCAGGTCACCCTGCAAGCCACCCGGGAAACAAGAATGGTGAAAAAGCAGTACAACATAAAACAAATAATGTAGTATATATTTTTTAATGAAGACACTATACAGCTATTTTTCACCCCACTGCATTCAAGCTATGGTAGAAACCTCTGTATCCACAGATTTGGATTCTGCGGTTTCAGTTATCCACGGTGAGCTAAATATATAAAATTCCAAAATTCCAAAAATAAATGTTTCATATTGCCCACCATTCTGAGTAAATGTTTACACCACTTTGGATGTACAACGCAGTGTCTGTATTGCCACATTCCACAGCACTTGGAGGTGTGCGTTGAAACGTTCATTCATTTGTGTGAGACACAGAGAGAGCACAAGTTGAATAATATTCAGTGTATTGTATTATTATTTAAAGTTGCTAACGTCTTATTACGTGAAACTTTATCCTAGGTATGTGTGTAAATGAATAAATGGGTTTTCTACTATCTGCAGTTTTGGCATTCATGTTAAGTCTTGAAACATTTCACCCACGAATACAGGGACTACTGTGTTTATAGGAAATTTTAGGATAAATATGTAGCTTATAAATATCACAACACTTTTGTATTCAACTGTTTCTTTATGTGTGTTTTAATTTACTTTTATTTGCTTATGACGGCACAGTGGTAGCACTGCTGCCTCGCAGCAAGGAGACCAGAGTTCACATCCGGTGTGGAGTTTGCATGTTGCACCTGTGTCTGCGTGGGTTTCCTCTGGGTGCTCCGGTTTCCTCTCACAGTTCACAGACTTGCATGTCAGGTGCATTGACATTACTAAATGGGCCCTGTGTATGTGTGTGTGTGTGTGTGTGTGTTCACACTGTGATGGACTGGCACCCTGTTCAGGGGATTATTCCTGCATGGCATCCTATGCTAGCTGGGATAGGCTCCAGCAAACCCAACCCTGCTCAGGACAAAGTGGTTTAGAAAATGACTGACTGACTTTTTTGCTTAAAATATAATAAAGATTCTGTGGAATCTTTTGACCCTTCGTACAGTCTCTTGGATTATATTTTCATTAAATGAGAGTATTTTTTTTGAGAGTATGTAAAGCAGGGGTGCCCAACTCCAGTCCTGGAGGGTCTCAGTGGCTGCAGGTTTCCATTCTAACCCTTTTCTTAACTAGTGACCTGTTTATGCTGCTAATTAACTTCTTTTGAATTCATTTTACTTGACTTGCTCTTGAAAACACAGACCCCTTATTTCCTTTTCCTTACTTAGCAGCCAAACAATAATGAGATACAAAATGAGCCAAAACAGGATCAGCAAACTATGTCCATCATACAATATCTGATAAAAAAAGGTGAAGGTCTCAGGAATGCTGATCGGCTCTTAGAAAAGAGAAAATCCACAATTTCGGAAATGTCTTCTATTGCACAATGAAAGCACCAACAAGCCATGGAATTAAATTACGGGTTTAATTAACGACAAGACTCAGCGCCTCATTAAGTAACTGGTTGGAGTGAAATTGGTTGGAGTTTGAGGCCCTGACTTAGCTGGTATTCTGTTGGCTCACTCACTTCACATTTTACTTCTGTTTGGGTGCCATTTAAGGAAAGAAATGAAGCGATTCAGAGGAACGATGAAGAAATTCAGGGAAACATTTCTTAAAAACCAAGTTAATTAAAATTAATTCAAATGAAGTTAATTAGCAGCAAAAACAGATCACTAATTAAAAAAAGCGTTAGAATGAAAACCTGCAGCCACTGTGGCCCTCAGGACTGGAGTTGGGCACCCTGATGTAAAGCATTATTTACTTAAGATCTCTATCATATGGACTTTTTTTTCTTATGTGAACTATTTTTGCTTGTACCACCAGCCCAGTGCAGGCGACACCAACAATCCTTTTCCAGAGTGACTCTTCTGGTCAAAAGATGCCAGTGTGTGTTTGCCAGCAGCTCCCCTCAGACAGCATTGTGGTATTCTGCCTCAGACAATCCCGGTGTAACAGACGGCACACCAACTAGTATTTCTAAGCAAAAACCATGTACAGGCAAAATAAGTTTGCTGTTTGCTATATGAGGGTAATATTCTGTAACTCATTTATAGTTTGCACTCCTTGACTGATAAGACAGTGTTAACGGTATCTCTTTGAAGGAGTTAACTGTCTTGTTACCTGTTTGCATTCTTACAACTGCTGATTGGTTTAGCGAACGCCAAAAGGTCATTAAAATATAGATTTTTAATTACTTATTACTCCTTCATCGCACCACATTTATGCCTGTGAGTGGTGAGTGTCAGTTTGAGAGCGTTCACTCGGAGTTTCTTGCGAGACCGTACGTTTCTGTATATTACGGTTGTTTTGCAATTGTAAGGACCTGTCGTCAAGTGTCTCATTGGCACGCTTTTGCCTCTTTCTTTCGCAGTCACGGCATAATCTGTCTTCTCTCTCTGTAGGGGTTTCAGTTGCCATTCGTTGTGCAGCAGAGACGCGTCGCTGAGCCAGTCTGTGTGAATGCTGAGTGTCCGTTTCTTGCGAGCGACTGTCACGCCTTTGCCTCTTTGCTTCGTGATCACGCTGTAATGTGTCCTCTCGCAGCAGCAAGTTTAGTTGCGTTTCGTTTCGGCATTGTTCCATAAGGTCTCCTCCGTACAAGTGCACATGGTTAGCTGAAGACGGACAGGCATAGTGGGCCTAGTGAAACACACGAATTGGTGACCAGGGGAACCATCCGACTCAGACGCGGGGCTCGAAATACTCAAGTGCATATGTTATTTATAATTTAATTTTTTTTTTGTTATGAACTTCCCCAAAAGAGTTGATCCCTGTAAATAGTTAATAGTACATCAACAATATAATCTGTTGTAGTACGGGCATTAATTAGCGTCACACCTCATAACCTGCATACACCACATATTTGGCTGTAACACCAGAAGCGCGGTGGACGCTGTAAGGGTAGGTTGTGGTTTTTGTTTCTTTCGTGATTTTTTTATTTCATTTTATTGATTATTTAATAGGCAGAGGGGAGACGATGTTAATGTGACGCTCTGTCTATTTCTTTACTTTTGTTTTGAAAAGATTTTCGGGAACAGGAAAAATAAAAGCAAAGGAGAAAGAACGGAGGGAGGTATACTCAAGGTGTACACTAATGTTCAAATCTAATAATACATTATTTGGTTCTGTATATTTCACCATAATAAATCTTTTGGATTCTTCTAAAAGTGCATCAGGAAATCAATCTAATAATTATCAACATCAAATGATATGGAAAAATATATCATGATAGCACTTGTGGCCATTTCACCAGCCCTAGTTCAGAACACTGGTAGAGGGGTGTTGGGATTGAATTAATATAAAAACAGCCAGTGACTTTATGAGAAATGGTTTTAATTGTACATTTGATACATTTCTACCTCATTCGTAGTACTAGGGTGTTGTACCGTGTTAACTATTATGGATGCAATGAGTGGCCAAGCAGGCCTGAAAAAGGGGCCTGAGTTGCCATGAAATCTTGCATATTGTAATCTTTTTATTTAGCCCAAAAAAGATGTAATTTTGCTTGACTTCTCATTACCTCATTCACGATAATCTGTTTCGCAGAATCGGTAACACTTAAGGTTAAGGACTGCTGTTACTTGTATAAAAGAGACAAAATGTCAAAGAGTTGAGGCACCATCTTGATGATCCTGTATAACTACAAGAAGTTGTAAGCAGATAAATACACGCAACAAGTTGCAGAGACTCCTTTTCAGACAACAGCTCTAAACAGAACTGATTCAAAATGGCTGAATGTCCGGTCACATGTCCACGCTGGAAGGGAAGGGGCAGATCTTCCAGCAAAACTGGTGGAACAGACGTTGATCATCTGTTCTGCAGTGGGAGGAAGAGAGAAGGCCTTAGAACAGAGCGCCAACTCCTGGTTCAGCGGGTAATTACCGCCACCAGAGACCTTAAGCTGCCTCCCATGCTCATGCGTGTGAAATGCTCATTTACTATTATGCAACAAGACCTTAACAAAAGCTTCTTTTGGTCTTCGTAACATTCATAAAACATCAGTAGGCTGGGAGACAAAGTCGGAGAGGTGAGATTGTGTTGGGTTGGACATGTGCAGAGGAGAGATGCTGAGTACAGTACAGGCCAAAAGTTTGGACACACCTCCTCATTCAATGTGTTTTCTTTATTTTCATGACCATTTACAGCACTCCATCACTCTCCTTCTTGGTCAACTAGCCCTTACACAGCCTGGAGGTGTGTTTGGGGTCATTGTCCTGTTGAAAAATAAATGATCGTCCAACTAACCTGACTTCTGCACAACACAACTGCTGGTCCCAACCCCATTGATAAAGCAAGAAATTCCACTAAATAACCCTGATAAGGCACACCTGTGAAGTGAAAACCATTTCAGGTGACTACCTGTTGAAGCTCATCGAGAGAATGCCAAGAGTGTGCAAAGCAGTAATCAGAGCAAAGGGTGGCTATTTTGAAGAAACTAGAATATAAAACATGTTTTCAGTTATTTCACCATTTTTTGTTAAGTACATAACTCCACATGTGTTAATTCATAGTTTTGATGCCAATGTAAATGGTCATGAAAATAAAGAAAACACATTGAATGAGGAGGTGTGTCCAAACTTTTGGCCTGTACTGTATATTGGGAGAAGGATGCTAAGGATAGAGCTGCCAGGCAAGAGAAAAAGAGGAAGGCCTAAGAGAAGGTTTATGGATGTGGTGAGAGAGGACATGCAGGTGATGGGTGTAACAGAACAAGATGCACAGGACAGAAAGTTATGGAAGAAGATGATCCGCTGTGGTGACCCCAAATTGGAGCAGCCAAAAGAAGAAGAAGAAGATATTTTACTCATGTCTGTGCAGTGAGGCATATTGGCTTGATGATAAAGTTACTTGTTAATATGAAGAATTCACAGGTCTATTACTAAATATGTACAGTAAAATCAAGAGAGGCCTGTCTTCATTAAGACACCTCAGACCACTCCAAAGTGAAGTTTTGTTTGTAGGTTACATTGCAGAGACGAATGACTGCTTTACTGAAGATTTGTAATTGTTAGGAAGGCCCAAAGAAGCCCTTGGTAAGGTTTTGTTACATAATAATAAATGAGTAATAGATTCTTCAGTACCTAAATTAAAGTGTTACCATAAAATCAATAAAAATGAATTATAAGTGACAGCCTGTAGCTCACCTCACTAATATATGTGGTTTTGCCAAGTTATGAAAGTTCAACTGACTGTGCTTAAATCTGTGCCACCTTGGAATTTAAAGAAAGTAAAACTACCAGCAGTACTCTCTATTGTTGAAAGACGTTCTCAATAGTTGCACTAATCTGATAAAAAGAAGCTCTGGTTGTAGGACTTAGAAGGTCAAGTCCACTACTGCTTACTTCACCATCTGAACCTGCACGGTCACAATGAGCACCACCCTAAGATAACAGCAGAGCTTGAAGTGGACCTTCACTCACCAGTAAACAGTACCAGCACCTCTTCCAGTTTCTACTTAAGAATACCAGCCATTTTTCTTGATGTTCCCTGTTTGCTTGTAGTTTCAACACCCTCCAGTTCTCTTGAATGCTATTGTATCTTGTGGCCTGTAGGGGGTGCTACTGAGCCTCCCAGGCCTCAAACACAGTAACACCAACACAAATAAAGATTTTATTTTTCTAAATACTGTACCTCTCAAAGTCTCCGCTCAAAGGTTGCACAAGCACAACTACAAATAATATTTTTCTTCCCTCTCTCTGTCCTTCCTCTCCTTCCACTCCTCCATATGAGCTTCATCCTCATCTATCCATCTCATACTCACTGAGGTCTCTAGTGCTAAGCTGTTGTACCATGTTAGCCATTATGGATGTAATGAGAAGTCAAGCAAAATGACACCTTTTATTGGCTAACTGAAAAAATTACAATATGCAAGCTTTCAAGGCAACTTGGGTCCATTCTTCTGGGAAGATGTAATAGAGAAACTGGAATTCCCTGTGTTTATGTAGACACTAGGACAGGTACAGCCTTAAACCCCTCTGAGGTCTTTTTATGCCAGAGACAGGAGTGCTTCCAGTGTTACAGCACTGCATGTTGGGAGCACTTCCGGGTCATGTTCTTTAAATAAGGGACAGTCTGTCCCTGCAGCTCCCCCAGTGCCATCCCATGGAACCCAGCAGGGCTCTCTAACTGGACTGCAATTCGCAGCCTGCACTGTGGATAACCAAGCAGGCACAATAGCCCAGGAGACTGCCACCTGTTGTGTTATAATAGTCCATGCTGAGTGGTCTCCCCCTGTCCTTCCGTTATATCGTCCCCCTGTCATGGTAAGCAACCTTGAACCATTGGTGTCCATAATAATTTCCATAAACAGAGTACCGCCAGTAATTTGGTTCTACTTCAACAGCTGATTGTTAGCAAGCACCAAACTCTATTGGGCAGACACATGGTAAAAAAATGAAAAAATATCACATAAACGAACAAGAGTTTCAGCTACAAAAGCTACCCATAATACCACCATGCAACACAAGGAAAAAAACATTGCAAAGTTACTTTCGATTACCAATTTCTTGAAACCTGAGATAAAGAAATCAAAATTGAAAGAGGGACAAGTTAATTTAGATCATTTAGGGATTGTTTTGTCCTTTGTTTTTTGAACGTTTTCCTTGCTCGTTCCTTATGTTTTTATGGCCCATTCAGGAATTTTATTATGTGTAGAATCAAAATTTTATACTTTTGGTTAATCTGGTTTCTATTATTTCACAACGTGATTTTGTGGACCTTTTGTGTTCAGTATCCAGCAGTGTGCCAATGTTTGGACAACTTGAAGGACAATGTGTGAGGCCCTCATCATGACAGAAGAAAAGCTGGCATTGTGAACTTCCAGGTGGTCGAGGTTATGGATACTCTAACAAATCTTTGCGTGTGGCTCTTGTTGCATTCCTCTAGTTTTTGAACTCTGCTTCCTGTTTTTGGCAACGGTTTTGTGTTTGGTGCTTTAATGTGTAATGTCTCCCAGTTTTGACCATTAGCTTGACTTTAGACATAAGATTTCATCTCCTGTTTCCTTATACTACTGACCTTGTGTCTTGCCAGAACTTCATCTTCTGGCAGAAGAGTGACAAGTTGGCCAGCACCTTCATTACATCCTCGTAAGCTTCCTGAAAAGGCCCAGCTTCAGTTTCCGCTTTGTGAGGCACAGGTGCAGCTCTGTGTAGCTGATGAGAGCTCGAGACTGGGCCCTCCTGTCTAACGTCGCTATTTCAGGAATCCACTCTCAGCCATCACAGCACAGCCAGCCAGCCAGCCACTTTGAAACTCACCAGCTTCCAATGTTTTAGTGATGAATGATGAGTTGTGTCTTTTAACTCCTCACTCACTAGCTCCAGTTTCATAAGGTAATCTCTGACATTTATTATTCATTTCAATTCAAAGTGCATTCCTGAATGGCTGGTCTTCTGATTCTAAAGAATTCAAGTACTAGCCAAATGTATAAAAATATTAAATGCGCACATTCACTTAGGTTCATCCTGGTTCACAGCTTTTATTTATTAAAATTTTGTGGTAAAATTACTGAGACCACAAATATGAGAATGAATTTTACTACACTGAGTAATGATCTTATTTCATCACCTAGCACCTGTTTTCACAAAGCAAACGGACGAATGGACAGACGATCAGGGCATTCATTAGCCAAATGAGAAAGACCCTTTGGTCAGAATAATGGAGCAAGCTGCCCCTAATAGAACAGGCTAACAATGTGCTCATTTAGTGAAAGCATTAACTTGGGGGTTTGGAAATTTCATCAGTGAGGATTTGGAAGATCAGGAAAAAAATGCAAAAATCAACGAGTTCAGGAGTCCCTGTACGCATGGCTTTGGCAGGTTTCTTGCATCTCAAGTTTTTTGGTTTATTCTTCTTATCTCCGTTGCCATTCTATATCCTTGTCACCATGAATCCGTGACCTCAGACTCTTTGTGGGTTTGCTTATAACTTTCATTGTGTGGGTGAGGTGATGGCTCTGAGGCTAGGCATTTGCGGCAGCAATCGGAAGGTTGCCAGTGTGAATCCCATAAACGCGCCAGAAATGAGTCTACTGCGTTGTGCCTTTGAGCAAGGCCCTTAACCTGTGATTGCTTCGACCTGGGTATGATGTTAATCTGCAGCAGTTCCTTCAACTCAAACTTGAGGGCTGATGGCAAGATTGGCACTCCAGCCACTGTAAAAAACCTCACACTGTACCAGTGTGGTGCTGAGGTGTCACCCACTTCACTCGGGTTCCAGTCGAGGGGCCTCATGATAAATGGTGCGTACGCACAGAAATGTTGCGTAAGAACTTTTCCACGTTCAAATCACGATGTATAAAACCTACACTTGGCGTAAAGCCACGCACTTTTCCACGGTACCTCATACCTTGTCGTACGCAAGTTCTCCGCTCGGTTTTGCAGACTGGTGGCACCCAGTGTCAAAGCAGTGCTACTGTTCCTGTGTGGTTACACCTTATTTTCCTGACGCGGCTTTATAAATACACTGAAACTAACCGCATATTGTTTATTAGTGTAATGCATCTGATTGTAATTAACTTGTAACAATATAATGGTAGAGGGAACAGCCATAGTATTCCAAATATCATAACTGCTTTAGCGTTGTTACTCTCACTTCTCCTTCTTCTTCTTCTTCTTTCAGCTCCTCCCGTTAGGAGTTGCCACAGCGGATCATCTTTTTCCATATTACTCTCACTGCACACTCGGAGTATTTATATCACTGTATCTGAGTGTGAATCCCAGCAGCAGCTGATCGGAAAGAGAATTATCGGTATACGGCATTAAGCACACGCTGTCTCTGCCACGGCAAAACGTTTCAAAGCCTTTCCTGTACGGACCTCGCGGTTCAAAACAGTTTAATCCCAAGAACTTTAAATGCACTCAATCAATTGCTCCTTGTAGAACTGTTTGTACTTATAAGTACAATCACCCCACTGTAAACTTGCACTATAGTTATAATATCTCACAACCTGAGCCACTTTATAAAGCGCGTATTTACATATGATGACAATATCATTTTTAAGGTGAAATGCAGCAAAATATGTTTATTAAATTATACAGATAAAACTTTAACTTCATTTAAATAATCTATATTCTTCACTGGGAGTGTCATGAAGGATAGAATAATTAAACATGTACTATGAAGATATTTCAATGTTCCTTAAACGTTTTGAAGAATCGGTGCTAAGCTTACAGATGGCTCAACATCTATTACAGAGCTGATTGTGTGGCGATCGGTTACTTGGGGAAAGAAAAGCAAGGACTGCAGTGGCGGCTACACCAATATATATTGAATATAAAACAGAAAGATAAAATAACAACACAGCTAAAAATGCAGCGACAAATTTCGGCAAAAGTTAAATGCTTATGTCATGAGCACGAGGCGGCTATGCAGTGTCCGCAACGGACGTGGCCATCCACCATGCATAAGCTACCTTACTGACATTGGCGGGCGGAGGAGCCACCGATTCTTCCTCTGCCCAGTGCCACCACAAGCCTAGAGCCGCCCCTGAGTACTGCTGCAATAAATTATTTCATCGAAGTGAAACACATGTTTAATAACGTGCTTTAACTCCTATCATCATAAAAATGACATCACGTATACATCTCAGTATTTTAGTTATTCAGAGAGCTGTAATATCACTAATGTAATGGACTCTGTGTCCAGTTGGAGGAAGAGAGCCGGTTTAAGAAACAAGTAGTGAGTGATTCACACACATAGAGCACATAGAAGATCAAATACAAAACAAAGCATTTAACGTGCTACTTTAATTACGATGTGATTTTAGAAACTGGTTAATTAAACAATTTTAAGATGAAGTTTATGATGTTCTACTTTAATGACAAAATAAACTACGTGATTAAAGTGGAAATGTCGAGATTTCGTGCTTTTTCCCCACCGTGTGCCTTTTTTTTCTCTGTACCCTAATAAGCTTTCATATGACACTCAGACAGTGGGCTACAACTCGGTTTTTCACGGCAACTTTGATATGTGACTTCTTTTTTATTTCCGGCACACTGCGATTTGTGAATGTGAGCTTTCAAGTTTCTCCAACACGCTATGTCACTCGATCAACTTCCTTTTCTTAATTATACCACGGTTTATTTGAACAAATAGTATGTTTTTCCTTTGCCTCCACTTGGTATTCTTTGAAATTCTTATATTTTCCCCGTGCTTTTCCCATTGTCTTTTCACAGAAGGCTGCGCTTAAGGGCGATTTATATTGATTTGCATATTCAAATAGGCGTAATTCTGGGAGGATTTGGGCGTTACATAATGCGTGCACGAGCGTTAGTTTTCACACTGATCGGGATTTATGTAGCAGAAGAACGTGGAAGTTGGAGTACGCACAGATTCCTGCATCTGGATTTTTCTGTGCGTAAACACATTCCGACTTTTGTGCTTACGCCATGTTATAGTGCGAGTTCTACGCATGGCGTTATACATGAGGCCCCTGGTGGTTTGTCGTGTGGTGGGTGCGGCAACAGGCTCTCAGTACATGCTTACAACCTCCTGTCATTATGACACTTACTTTTGTACTACTGTCCCCTCCAATGTCCACTATCTCAGTAGCACTCATTTGTGCTATCACTCCCTTAATTACACAATGACGTCTTATATGCCTCTTTCTGTATATGTCACTTCCCATATACCCATCTCTAAAATCTTTTGACTGCCATATGTGCTGTAAACTTGTGTCCTCCATCATCTGGTTTGTTGTTGTTCTGCCAGGTGGGAAAGGCAGTCCATAAAACAAGAAGAACCTTTGAGACATGGAATAAATTACTGCACGGTAGGACTTTAGGGACCTTGAACTGAAAGGCCTGTTCTTGTTGAAGTTTTTCAAATGTTCTAATGAGAGTTATCAAACTAACAAAAAACAGGCCAAAGTCAAAACCAAAGTCTATAACAAATTACCAAAGCAAAGTGAAAAAAACATGGAAAGTCCTGCCTCTCTAAGAAGCATTCTGAATAGCTAACACACGCAACGGGTTTTGTAGAACTGAATTCCAAACCTTGGACACAGAGGAGAGGAGGCCACCATGTTTCCTGCTGTTTTGACATGACATTACATGATGTGGCTTGTTGTCGCCAAATGAGTGCCAACAACAAAGAGTCACAAAATGACAGTGAAGATGTAAACAAAATAGCATTAAAAGTTATTAAATAATAAAGTTATGCAATACATTAAACCCAGATTTGCAATGGGCATATTTCCTTTCAAAATAAACCTAAGGGTTTTGCAGCCCTTTTCTGATTTCCTTTATCTGTTTCTTTTTGTATTTTCCTGTTGTTTGTAGCTCATATTTCAGTCAGCCCTTATCGAAAATCTCCTAACTTCTTGATTTCTTCTCCTGTGATTTGTTGTGTCTCTGTCTTCAAGATGCTTTAATTTTCTGCATTCATCCTACCAAAATTCTCTGACTGCCCGAATAATGTTGTCTCTCTGTATCCTTTTCTCTCTTTTTT
This sequence comes from Polypterus senegalus, assembly GCF_016835505.1. Lineage (NCBI taxonomy): Eukaryota > Metazoa > Chordata > Cladistia > Polypteriformes > Polypteridae > Polypterus > Polypterus senegalus. Next base: position 75,738,050 of record NC_053166.1, on the reverse strand, counting down.
ATGATGTGATACCTTCCCTTGTTTTTGACTGTTAGATAAGATGCCTGACAAACAAAAAATGATTCTTCAGTCAGTCAAGTTTGTTTGTTATGTGATTAGCCAATAATTAATAATCTACTGTATAATAAACCACTGTGGTCTGAATGCATGTGTCCTGTCCCTCAGAGCAATCTGATTGGTCAGCTTGGCTTTAGTGACGCGATTGAAATAGGAAGTGCCAGAGACCCACAAGGAGGAGAAAAGGTGTAGGAGGCATGATGAGAGTCTCCTTCAGAGATGTGATGTATAAAAGTGGACAGGAGGTGAGGAAGGCACCACGAAATGACGGAGACCGAGAAGCAGGCTTTACACTAAAGCAAGCAAGAGAGGGAGAGTCGGGCAAGACAGGTTCAGGCACATGAGGATACCAAGGAAGGGAACTGAAGGCACATGTAGAGCAAGAGATCTCAAATACTTTTAGATGCATTCTATTACCTGTCTTTGAAACATGTAGAGTAATTAATAATTAATTACATTTATTTAGTGCTTTTCTAACCTTCTCAAAGAACCACAGCAAATATCACTAATGTGTAGCATCTACGTGGATGATGCCATAGCAATCCTTCTTGTGCCAGCGAGCTCAATGCACATTAGCAGTGAAAGGGTGAGTGAGAAAAATAGTCAATTATAGAGCAGGGATGATTAGGGAGCCAGAATGACTAGGCTGTAGGGTGCAGTTTAGCCAGGATATTCACGGCACCCTACTGTTTTCAAAAGGTGTTCAAGGATCTTTGATGACCTCAGGGAGTCAGGACCTGGGTTCTACATTTCATCCAAAGGACGGTGCCAATTTTTAGAGCAGAATTTCCCTGTCACTGCACTGGGGCTTTGGTAAGGGTAAGCACAGTATAAGCATGGTCTTCCCAGCACCTCTTCCAGCAGCAATGCGAGCTTCTTCCTAGATCTAGTCCAGATAATTTTAACAAATGGTTAGGGGTTATGTTATATGTACAAGACATTCCCACAACCTTTGGTTTTCTCCTTGGTTTTCTTTGAGTACATGATTTACCATTTAACTGAAAGAATTCTACCAAATCATTTTTAGAAGACTTATATTATGTTCATACATAGCCATCTTTCCTCAAGACTATAAAAATTTAATTCACTCGACCTGTCACAATATGACAAGACCTTCAGTCCAGAGCTGCACTTGGTTACTCTGTAACTACAATCTCAAGACCAGAACTCAAGACTCTCATGTACTGTAGAGCCTGAGCCTCTTTTGATTTAATGTGGTACCTTGGGATACGAGTGCCCCAACATACGAGTTGTTTGACATATGAGCCATCACTAGGTCGATTTATTTGCCTTGAGTTATGAGCCAAAATTCGAGACACGAGCCAGCTTCGGTGATGTCACAGCCAGTTGGCGTTGATTCCAGAGTCTTGCGCGTTCAACTCACGTGTTTACCTCGCTGCAGAAGCATTTCTGTCGTGTTGAGTTTTAATTTTGCATTTTTTTTGGTACAGTTATTTAGCTATTTTTTTTTGTGTAACCATGAGTCCTAAGAAGGTCAGTGTAAAGAACAGTGGTGAGAAAAGGAAAAAGGTGATATCCATGGAATTAAAGCATGAGATAATAGACAAACATGAGCAAGGTGTAAGTAATAGACTTGGCAACGCAGTACGATCGCACTACTTCTACGATATGTACTATTTTGAAGCAGAAGGACTCGATAAATTGGGGATTCATGTAGCATAGAATATATTAAAGTTGTGTCAATGTAAACCCCTGCAGTAAGTCAAAGTCAGCCTCCCCATGTTGCATTTCTAATTGTTGTGCCTTTGTGTGAACATAGCACTTTGCGCTTGTCTTTATTAAATTGCTTTATTCAAGTGTTTGCTCCATTTTTGAGACTGTCCTGGTCTTTTTTGATTTACATTTCTTGTGTTTGTGTCTCTATATTGCCTTTATTTTCATTTGTCCTTATCGTTGTCTGACCGAATATGCATGATCTCTTTTAATGATTTACAAATTTCCTGTATCCTTGTCCTCATAACTCCTGACTTCCTGAATACTTGTCTCTGTTACCGCTGAATCTGGATATCCCAGTCTCTGTAGCTTGGCCCCTGTACTTCCCTGATTTCCTATGACTCTGTCACTTTGACCCTGACTCCCGACTTCTGTTCTTTGTGTTTTGATGTAGTTCGATCTCTTTCTTCATTACTTATTTCCTCTGTCATGAAATTCATAATTCCCTGACTTTTCCTGAGTAAGTGTAGCAGAAACCATTCCTTCCCCGTTCTGGCTTGGCATATGCTTGCTGCGTAGCTTGTGCTTATGTGTGTTTCTGTAAAACTTTAATCTCATATTCCCTCTTGTCCGCTTTACTCATTTTGCAGTATAATCAATATATGTGAATATAAGGCAACAAATGAAGTCTGTGGTGCCCATGTACCTTCATCAGCCCCAAGGCAGTTTCTAGCGAGCTCCAAGCAGAAACTTCAAATAGTAAATGACTGGAATGTGGAAAGGTCTTTCGCCAGTCAGGACCTGTTTATTTAATAAAGCCCACCTGACCACAGACTAGCACGTGGCTCATGTTGACAGATCCTTCTCCTGGAATGTATTAAAACCCATTTTGATTTAGTTTTCCAGGCACCTAATCTGACTTTGTCAAATGTTCTCTTTAACAGTTTAATACACAACAGTCTCCCTCTCTCCACTTGGTGCTTGGGGCCTCCTCATCCTTTACTAGCACTTGGGTGGTGACGAGATACTGCCTAGTCTTAGGGTGTTTTCACACTTACTTTGTTCCTAATCAGCTTTGTTTCAATCTCCAGTTCATTTGGTTACATTTCACACAGCAGACGTTCAAGTGAACCAGAACATAACACAAAAAATAAAACAAACAGTGAAGATGTCATTGACTTCTTTCAATGGGCAGAAACAATATTTTCCCAGTATTTCTGGCCTACCACTTTTGCAGTATTGATGTGTGTACCAAACACCGCGCTTTGAGCAGAATGCCTACTATATGACAGTGCACAGAGGACGTTAAAAGTTATGAGCTAGCTCTACAGAAGACAACAGGCTCTGCCGAGGACATACAGTGTCATGCTTCAAGTTCATTTGGACAGTAGATGTATCAGGCCAGTTTTATTTTACCATATGATGTCACGTATTTACTATCTAGTAGCTTACCATTTAAACTTAGCCTCTATTTAGTTTGTCTCAAGTTAAATGTTGACTGATTGTAAGCCTGTAAATATTTACATATAATGTTCATTTTGTAATGTTTGATCAACATTTATTACTTAGAGTCAAAGTTAATGTGCCTCTAGAGTCTGCATTATGCCCAAAGAAGGACTGCATTGAGAATATCCCCCTCTCTTGGAATGCCAGATCACAGGGTATGGGTGTTGCTCGCACAAGACGCTGCTATTCATTTCACGCAACCTCTGTATGTGGTTTGATCTTATTATCTTATTTTAATGTGCACAACAGCAGTCCAGTTACATGAGAGATAGGTAGCCTCTGGGCCTGAATCATGTGCTGGGCTTGCCCTGATTGGCTACTACTCATGTCAGCTGTTTTACATGAATTATGGTACATTTGCATATATGTGTGTGTTTATGTTTATGCCTAAATAATGGTAGCAATGGTGTAACATGCCTACCATAGTAAGCACAAATTCTACCCATAATGCACAGTTTTCCTGTACTTAGATCAGTCCAATGTCAGTTTAGATTCATACCTAATGTGAATCACTTCAGGATTCACTTGTTACCAACATTTTAAAGGAGCTTGGGATGATTGTTTGATTTGCACCAGAATGAGATTGGTGTGTTCACATCTACATAAATGAACTGGACTGTGGGACAAATCAATGCAGAGTTTGAAACATTGAAACTGCTCCAAATGAACTAGATAGATAGATAGATAGATAGATAGATAGATAGATAGATAGATAGATAGATAGATAGATATGAAAGGCACTATTGTATATGATAGATAGATAGATAGATAGATAGATAGATAGATAGATAGATAGATACTATATGAAAGATACTACTGTATATGATAGATAGATAGATAGATAGATAGATAGATAGATAGATAGATAGTACTTTATTTGTCCCAAGGCGGACATTTGCCTTTTTACAGAAATGTTTGCAGAAGCTCAAGAAATATCATGGCAGACAACATTACAATAACAAACTTCTGACTTGGCTAAATATAAGACAGCAGCATGTTATAATGGTGTATGTTTCTATAAATGTTAAGGAGCTTCTGTTAGCATTTCTTGACACGCTCCTGCTGAATAATTTGTTGGTTGAACGTACTCAATGTTAGCGTGTCAGAGTCATTCAAATCTCACCCAGGATCAAGACCACAGATCATGCTCGAGGACCTTCATTCACGTTCTCTCCGTCTAAATCTGCTCAATGTTTCACCAGCTGCTACCAGTCCTGGAAACAACTGACACACTGCAGGAGTTGATGTTTCAGACCATGTAATGCAGTATTTGTGTTTCAGGTCTCTGCATTGGATTCCCACATGCAGTGTCTTGTTGCATTTCAGCACAGTACTGACTGTTCAGACGCCCCATGTTGCCTCATCAGGACAGATCAGATCCCTCAGATTCATCATCATTATCCCTTCTCATAAATGTTGGTGTGTGATTCTGTTGTCAAAATTTCCTGTCTTATTGGGACAACTGAAAATTTTAATTGGGTACCTGTGTTTTTCCACTCATCAGAACATAATGGAATATAGTGTGGTGTCCTGTTTCCAATGTCTGCACATTGTTTTGGCCATGTATTCAATATCTTCATGTTCACAAAGATGGATGAAAGTTTTCAGTGGGAACCTCTCTTTGGTTTCTCCCTGTCTGATAGTATAGATTTGAGTTTGAATATGGTTCCATATTCACGGTCCAAATCATTAACCTTTGGATGCTAATGTCTGTTTAGTTGAAGAAAAAAGACAGCACAGTGACATTCTGGTTTTGGTGTCTCAATGCACTTTAGAAAAGAACAGGCGTGACAGTGGGGCTCACCTTCTCTGAGCTGTGAGGATCGATTAAAATCTTTAATGTTGTCCAATTTTCAATGTCCCCCCCATTTGTTTATATGACATTTTCTTTTCACTGTCTCCCAGCCTTCTGGGACAGAGCAGATCCTGTAGCATCTCTTCACCTGTTGAGGTACACCAGAGGCCTTCATGAAAACTTGTATTAATGTCATATCATCAAGGAGAATGGAGCTGTACAGAGAAGTCCCTGTTTTGTGGTCTTACCCAATCTCTGTAAAATACCAGCTGATGGTATGATGGGATTTTGTTTTCCAAATGGATGTTGGTGTTTGATTCAGGACTTTTTTGTGTTCAAAGTAGTTGAAGACTGGAGGTATACAGCACAAGAGACTGAGATTCTTTTTTTAATATCCCTCTAGTCCTTGGGCTCTGTTGTGGGGTTCTGTTTTGGGCGTCTTCTGTACTTTTTGTGGTTGATCACATGTTAGAGTAGAGTTTGTATGTTAAGTCTTTCTTCAATGAGACAGATGGCACACTAAACTAGGATTCTGTTTTCAGCATCTCCTCACTCCTCATTTTTTCTGCTCTCTTCATCTTGTAAGATTCTAAAATGGTCTTGTGTTTGGTGTCCATTTTTGGTAACACATACCACACATGAATGCGATTCTGTTTTCCAGGTCTTCTGCCCATCCATGTAGATCTGAACATTTAATGTATTAACACTCATCAAACACTAGGACTAGTCATTAACTGCCCGTCTGCCATCTAGATCCTCTCTCTTTTTCACGCCCTGATCTGTATTCCTTATTTTTTGCCATCTGCTCCCTTACAGTTGCACCTTCTTTTGGATTGTTTTCCTTTCTCTCTGCCTCACTAAACACTCGGCTGTGTTTTTTTAATCATCTCCACTTTGCCTCGTGTACCTGTTATTCCTTCGTTCCTCGCTCTCTGCTTGTGCCCGCTCTCTCTCTCTCTCTCTCTCTCTCTCTCTCTCTCTCTCTCTCTCTCTCTCTCTCTCCCCACTTCACTAAATCACCCGCTGCAGAAATTCTGTCGCACGCAGATTAAGGCAGGCACACTGGTAGGCACGCTGGCAGGCAGACGGGCAGACGTGCTGTGAGGAGTCACTGTGAACTTCCCAATCCTCCTTGAAGTCGGACCATGCTGGAGAGATGGCAGTCAGCTCTGCAGACCCTTAAGGATTACAAACGTAATGCATGCTACAGCTGCTTTCCTACTCTTTCCTTCCTCCTTTTCCTAAACTTGTAACTTTTCAGTCCAATCGCTCACCTGTATTTTTGTGCTGCAGTGTGATGCTAGAAAACTTTTGTGTCCTCTCTGTGCTGACGGTAGCTTCTTTGCATTCTGCTCTGTGATCTGATCTGCCAGGTAAGGGGTCAACTTGTTGTCTTTGCTGAATTCAGAGGAGTGAGAGAAGTGAGAGACGCTGTTCCTTGTGCTCAGCTTTGGCCTGCTCTGCTGTGTGTTGGCCCCATTCTCTAGCCACCACTACTTCTTCTCTTGGCTTGGTTAAGTGTTGTAAATGCTGGGTTTTCATTCTTTGGTGTCCTTGTACAGAGGTGGTCTCATCTGGTTTGGGGCAGTTGTTCATTTTCTTAGCACATGATGGCTAAGCTTGACTTACAGTGACCGCCTGTGTGCAATATGACTAGAAAACAACAGGCAGGAACACATAAAATCATTGAAAGCTGATAAGTCAAGGTGTGTAGTGATGATATAGAACTGCTACCACTGGCATTGTGTTTCATGGGTATAATACTTTACCAGGACTAATAGTAAGTCTCAGACCTTCTCTTGACTTGTTGTACATGTTCAAGGCCAGCTGCATTGATACAGCTTTACTACAGGAGTTTCTTTTTGTATTTTTGCATTATTCTGTTCTACCCAGGCCATATATCCAAATGGAACAAGTCAGCGGTCTGCAGTGTAAAGTCCCGGGTTCCTTCTGCTAACGTACATGTTTCTCGTCTGTCTCTTGCGTCAGTCTCAAAGCTTTGACACGATGGGCACAGCCTTGGACTGGCTGCCGCTGCTTCTCTTTAACTAGGTCAAAGAGACAAGCTAACAAAAGCCGCTCTGTGGTTTGGCGGGAGGCAGGTATTGATCTGAGTGTAGCGACCGGGTGCTGAGATAAAGAGGGGTTGTTTCACTCCAGCTCTAGTTTGCCTGCTCCTCTTTAAAAAAAATGAAAAAAAATTCTAATTACTCTAAATGGCACCTGCCTCACTGACAAAAGTGCTATTGAGGACACAAGTGATCGCATTGTGGGGAATGAATTTGAGGAGAAAAAGAGGAGGGCAGAGATAGATACGTACATACAGTGGTATGGTACAATATAGAATGCTTATTTTATAAGGCTGATTCAGGGCATTTCTTGATTATGATTGCCTGTAGGCTAGCTAAGTTGGCGGCATGTAAATAGATAGATAGATAGATAGATAGATAGATAGATAGATAGATAGATAGATAGATAGATAGATAGATAGAATTTTATTTGTCCCCATGGGTAAATTTGTCATTTTACAGAAGCTGTTATAAGAATTCTTTTCTTCCTTCATTCAATTTTAACAGACTCCATGTTTTTAGATGAGCGGTGCTAAAGACATCTAGCATAGCCAAAATCCAAACCGTGCAGATATTAATTGCCAGCATAATGTAAAAGTCTTTTCCAAGTGTGAATAATAAATGAAGTGAGCACCCGGCAGGAAAGTGGCTTGCTATTCATTGCGTTTCATAGCCCTGAGGGTAATTCTCACTGACAACAAATAAAAAATCTGTTCTCCGTGGTGTGCGAATTCCTTCCCGTTCTTCCCCAGCCTGTTATTTGTCACATGATGAATGCTTAGCTTGCCATGAGCCTCATCTGGAGAGTCGGAGAGTCAGCATTCATTTTTTGAATTATTGTTGCTTTCATTAGTTTTGCATTAACTTTTATAATTATAAAGTCTTGATCTTACCCTCTGATGGACACTTAAATGTGCTTTTGTTAAACTGTTTGTTTATGCATTGCTGCGGATGTTACTGTTGAATATGTGTGTTGACATTTTATTTGTAGGAGTTTCTCCCAACTAGATTTGATGCAAAAATGATGCCATCCTACTCAGCAAACATCAAATATTGTAACCTGTGCCTGTGTACTTGATGAGGCTGGGATGATTCTCATTGACTCCCACTTTTTCTTTTTTGAACTGTGCAACAGGTGATTCTGAAAATGGCATGCCATTCTATAACTCTGATTTTTGATGGAGGTTCTGTTGTGAAGGGCACAGTCTTTCATTTCCAATGATTCCTGTACACACATGCATATGAAATCCTAATTTATATGTTTCTGCCACTTTCATACCACATTACAGGCAGACTGACATATGAGAACTGCTTCCATGTGTGTCCTTTGATGGACTGCCAGCCCATCCAGCGTTGAGTCCCACTTCAAGTCCATTGCTGCTCGGAGAAACTTTGGCCCCCCAGTTCCTTTAAAGGATAAAGCAGGATCAGAAAGTGGATACATTACTTGTCTAACTCTTCAGAAGCCCCACATTTTGCTTTTCAGCTATCTGAACGAGCAGAGGACAAGTTGGCTAAATCCAAATACATAAAAGGAATTTCAAAATAAAGTGACCACAAATTATGTTGTTTTTGCTCTGGTTCTAGGCTGCAGAGAGACTGCGTGCTGTTGCTGTGTATGCTTGGCATTCCTCCCACATTCCAATGCTGTCAGGTTATTTGATAACACTCCATATTCCTGGCGTGGGTGTCAGAATGTGTGCACCCTGTGTTGAGTGAAAATAAGCCCTTGGCTCCCCCATGAACGTAAAGGTGGGTGGATTAGAGTTAATACTAAAGTGTGGATTCCCAAGCACTCTGAATGCTTGACTGTAGCGCTGTAATAAACTAAAATTTCACAAAGAGGTGCAAACCCTGTCCTCCATTAATGACTACAGTAATGGTGGTCTGAATAGAACATCCCAAAAATATTTAAAGCAGCATAGTATATGTCATTTCTAAATAGGTCACACCATTTGCCACTTCTTTTGTCTGTACTTAAGACAACAGAGTTGTACATTTGTTCGCACTCCAGTCTGAGGGTCTTGGGTTTGAAATTCATCCGGTTTCTGCCTGCATGAAACCTGCACATTCTTGTACTCTCTGTGTGAGTTTTCTTTGGGTTTCCAAGAGTTAAAGGCTTGTGGACATCTGGTGATGATACGTGAGTGTAGATATACTGAATGTGCCCTGCAATGGACTGCCAATGGACTGTTTTGGTGTCTCTGGACTACCCTGAGAGGACTGAGCGTGGCGTTGTGCACGAGCGCACCCTGCGATTAACTGGCATCCTTGAAGTGCTGCTTACATTGCCTCTGGCTATCCTGTTTAAAAGTGACCTCTAAAAATGAAAGAATGTGTTCAGTTGCTATTCCTTTGTCAGTTAGGCCACAGTAAGAAGAGAGAGGAGGTTAGGAGCACACACGCTAATACAGTGCATTGCTGCACCAATCACATGACAAACCAACTCAGGATCCCAGATTGGGACCCGAGTGTAGCCATGCAATGGGTGACACCTCAGCACCACACTAGTTCAGATGGAATGGAACCAGTGTGAGGTTTTTGATGGTGGCTGGAGTACCAATTCTGCCACCAACCACCATGTTTTTTCCTGCAGGCTGGAGGGCCTACATGCAGGGCTGGATGCAGATTAACATCATACCCAGGACAGAGTATTTGCAGGTTAAGGTTATTTGCTCGGGCGTTTATGGGAATTTCGAACCAGCAACCTTCCAATTGCCAGTGCAAATCTCTAGCCTGGTAGATGCATTGTTCCCATTTCCCTCATTTCATTCCCTTCTGTTGAACTTTTTGTCATGATGTTAGCTTCAGAAGTGTATGTGTGGCCTACAGCTGTGTCGAACTAGAGTCCCATCCAGAACTGATTCATGCTTTGTGACTGTAGCAGATAATAATTCTTTGCATTTATATAGCACTTTTCTCACTACTCAAAGCGCTCAGCAATTACAGGTTAAGGGCCTTGCTCAAGGGCCCAACAGAGCAGAATCCCTTGTGGCCCCCGGCCGACGCCCAGGAGGACGTGAGGAGGGCTTGTGCCTCCTCCAGACCGCGAGGGGGCGTCCGTCCTGGTTCTATTGGGAGCCACGGGTCGAGGGCATGGAAGCCCTACCCTGTAGGGGCCCGTGGTTACCGCCAGGCGGCGCCCCGATGCCGGTTCATCCCGTGTGGCCCTCGGCCGGGGATAGAGCCCGGCCGGGACGCGCTTAGAGGACCGGAGGAGGGTGTGTGCCTCCTCCAGACCGAGTGGGGCGTCCGTCCTGGTTAGACAGGGGCCTCGGGTACAGGGCTTGAAGCCCAGCCCTGTAGGGACCGTGGCCACCGCCAGGCGGCGCCCCAGTGCCTGTTTATTCCGGGAGCCCGGCACTTCCGCCACACCAGGAAGTGCCGGGGAAGACGACCGGGGAGACACGGACGGCTTCGGGTGCGCAGCTGGCACTTCCGCCACACAGGGTGTGGCCACCGTTAAGTGCGGGAAACAGCTGGAGCCCATCCGGCTCCCCATAAAAGGGGCCGCCTCCCTCCAGTCAGCGGTGGATGTCGGGAGGAAGCGGACAGAGCTTGAGGAAGGACTGGAGGCGGCCAGGAAGGCACAAGAGACTGTGGGCCTGGACTTTGGGGAAATCGGTGCAAGAAGGCACTGGGGGTGCACGTGAGCACAAACTGTAAATAATAGTGTACATAAATAAATGGTGTGTGGTGAAAAAATGATGTCCGTCTGTCTGTGCCGGGGCCAGCGTTCACACCCTATAGGCATTTATGGGATTCAAACCAGCAACCTTCCGATTACCAGTGCAGATCCCTAGCCTCAGAGCCACCACTCAGCAGCCTGATGCGGTGTAGAAATACAAGAAGTGGATTAGAGAACAGAAAGTTATTTGTTGGTCTCCTGCAATGGACTGGAATCCCCTTTCCCTTGTGACTTGTATCCATGACTGCTGGCATTGCCTCTGTTCCCTTGTGAATCTGATTAAGAGAAGGCAGGCGTAGAAGGAGGACGGACAGATGATTTCTAAAGTATTTGTTGGTGTTGAGAGAGCTGAGCCTAATGTGCCAGACTTGACCTGCAGACTCAGAATAATATGGCAGAAATGACTAAGGAATTTATTCTGCTGAAACCAGATGAAAAAGTAATAATCAGGCCTCTTATCTAAGGCAATGGGGAATTTTAAGAGAGTGAAAAATAGCATAACTGCTCCTCTACAGCAACACCATTGCTCTCTCACTGCTACAGAACTCAAGAACATTGCGCCATCTCTACATTTGAGCGCATCATGAATGAAGCTTACCCTTAGTAAGTTCCTATGGGAGGTGTTGCTTAGCTGCGATGACACCCATGATCCTCTGTTGTTTTGCTAGCTGTCAACGTTCAGTGCTCTAGATAGTCATAACAGGAGTCTATGTACTGGATTCTTACTCATCTCTTTCCATTAGTTCAAGTTTCTGAATCTTTTTGGTATTGCATCCCATTTTTTCACATGTAAGTGTCTTTACGAACCACTGGGGTTGTACCCATCAGTGAATTGAAAATGATTGTCACGGTGTCTCCCTTGGTGAATCGAAGACAATCATCAGAGCAGGAAGGGAGGATTCCCCTTGGTGAACAGAAGATGATCGTCAGAGTGGGTGAGACAGTGTGTTAGAGCTGGGAGAAGAAATATATTGCGTGGCAGTGCTGATCATTTAGGCAACCCACCGCAACCCACTATCATTATGGGTCACCACCCAGTTCTTGAGGAACACTGAATTAGGTCTGCAATTCTCATTCTTGAGATATCCAGTCCTACATACTGGGCAAGCAGCTATGATGCCATAGATGTACTGTGAATAATTCTAAACCACAGCTATGAAATACAAATGGTCAAAGTTGCTATCAAGCTATTATCAATTCACCGATTTAACATATCTGGTAGTTATGAGCATCAAGTTCCAGAGCTCTTTGTCAAGGACACTATGGATGACAGTGAAGGTAAAGAGTGAAGATGCCCAGTTAGCCATGTCACTTCAGACAGTTTCCAAAGTATTTCCCTCAGTATGGTGTTTGTTGTTTTGCAGAGAAAGCCGCAGGTACCAGGCAGGAACCAGTCCCAGATGGGAAGCCAATCCATTGTGCAGTCCAATCATGGCTACATCCACACTCATATTTTAGAATCACTAACTAACCTCACACACACATCATTGGGATATGGGAGGAAAACATCAGGTCAGATGCCATATAAAATAAAACTCTAGCATCTGAATATTTGAAATATGGCAGCAATTAACTATTTATTCTAAAGTCTTAAAAAATCTGGTGTGAAAAGCCAGCAATAGGAAAAGCGAACAATCGCTTCAATTTTTAATGAGCATCAATTTATGAGCACCATTTATCCATCCCAATGCGGCTGAGTACAATTTTAATACCCTCACTCTTGCTCACCGGCGATCAGTAAAAGCCATATATCTGAGAGCACAAATTATTAAGTTTTTCCAAAGAGAAGTTATTTTGGTTTGAAACAGACTGATGGTACAGTCAAAATAGACCTAAGGCCACATTACAACATTGCTGTTGATTACTTATAATGTAGGCTACTCCTGTGTGAGAGTTTTGAGAGGACATTGAATATCAAGAAAAGGATTGCAATGAAAGAAGAGAGTAGATTAGTCTGCTTGGGTCAGTTCTCTGGGAAAAGAAACATTTTATGACAACAATCCAGTCAAGCATGCCATCAATGAGGATGAACCAGAACACCTCAAGATTCTTTGAGAGTGAAGTGGCTGAAGACACAAGTGGAAGTATCCTCCGTGTTCATACAACTTTATTACAGATAGAATATGCAGATTTATTTTTATTGTAAACATTGCATGTAATGAAGATTCCTATTAAAATTATTATAGCAGAGAGCCGAGTTATGGAATTATACAATCGCCATATGGACTGGTGAGTAAAGATATGGGTGTGAAGGACTAGATGCCTTCTCCTGATGACCTGTTCATGCTTCATATTAAGTCACATCTGTTTTAGCTTCATTGTTTCACTGTACTTTTCATTTTAATCCTGCTGTTCAATGATTTCTTTTTCTGTTTGCCGCATGTGCTTATGAGACCACTTGTAGTCACCATTAATTTCTTTCACATAATCTTTGGTGTGGTGTTGTTAGCCCCCATCTGGCTAATTCAGAGGCAGTGTAGTGCTTCACAGCTTCAGGGACCTGAGCTTAATTTCAAGGTGCTGTCTGAGGTTTGTCACTCATCTTGCACCAATATGGATGTAGTCTGTACTCTCTGGTTTATATCCATGGTCCAAAATTGTGTATATGTTAGTTTGACCTATGACCGTGTATTGGCCTGGCATAAATGAGTGTCATTGCCTGCGTGACAGGCCCTACCACAGACTGACACATTCTGTAGAGTTGGTCTCTACTTTGTAGTTATTTAATGCTTTAATGTATCGGATATGGTTTCCTATGACCTTGTAATGGAAAAAATGGTCTGGTGATTCTCAGAGTGCTACATAATGATTGGTGCTGGATTACTGGTACAATGTTTATTTGATTTTAAATTATTTGAATTCCTTCTGCCACCATTTTTTCATGTTGTGAACCTTGCAACCATTCATTTTAGGTTGCTTTGAGTCTCTTTTCTGTTATATTTCTCTCTCACCCATAACCCTCCATTAAAATGAGTGTGTTTACATACACTTACAAGGTTGGATTAGAGTGAATAACCCGGTTAAGGCAGAAATGTGTTTTCTTAAAAATTTGCAATTACATGAGTAAGTCATCTTCTGGAGTTCTCCTTTGTCAAAATGCTCTGACATCATTAAACTGCACAAAAAAACTAATTAAACGTCATCATTGACCACTGTGAATCCAAAAATAAACATAACTCCAATAAGATAAGTATTGCGTTAGGTTACTCTTTACTTTAAAACATATTCGTACTATGTAACGTGCATTACTTTAAACGTGTTACTCTACTGCTCTCGAGACTGTGTTGCTGAGTTTAGCACCATACGTTCAGCTCATCAAAAAAACTTAGCAATATCCAAAATATTGAAAGTGTGGCAAAGGTGCTATATAGGAGCCTGAACCGACATAGACCCACACTGGAGGCACGTTAAAATAAACAAAAAGAACTTTGATTTTTCTTCACTTGTCGGACACGTCTTCCTCAAAATAGACCCCAAAAGAACCTCACCACAACACACTCTTCTTCCTCCACTACTCCTCCCAGGCAGCTTCATCCTCCTCCTCCCGACTCTGGCGCCCTGTGTAGTGGCTGCTGGCTCCTTTTGTAGCCCTCCCGGAAGTGCTCCAGGTGGTAATTGGCCTAATTGGCTGCACTTACAGGTGTGACTGCATTCCAGCCCACAGAGGCTCGTTAAGCCGTGCAGGTCCTCCAGGTGGTGACCATGAAGCCCAACAGGTCGGAGTCCTGAAGTCCCACACTTTTGCCCCCAATGTAACCCAGGAGAGCTGCCACCACGTGTTCCGGGGGACGTACTGTGCATCCCATGGCTGCTCCCCTGGTCATCCGGGCATGGGTCTGGCCGTCTGCCTTAAAACAGATTATTTAATTCAGGAGAAGGAATAATGCAATCTCCTGAGCATGTGCCTCCAGAAATGTAATCTGTGGACGCTTTTACCTATTCCCACTGAAAGTGCAAACGAAGCAAGGATGACAGAGTGCAATGGACACAAGCAGAGTACGAAATCCTTAACACTATTAACAGTAACCTAGTTAAGGGTTTACATGGCCACATAATATTTACGTCTGTTAAACAGTTTTTTTAGAGGCCAATAATCTGGCTTCTCTAAATGGAGTAAAGGTTTACATTGCAATTTAGAAATCCTCTTTCTGTAAATAATCGAGTTATTGAGACACACGGAAACATGCCTATTGTAAGCTCTGCCTTCCCTTGTTTCAGATTATAATCTCTACAGCGTCTTGTTTTTACAGTATTATCCCTCCAAATACCTTTATTTCTGACCAATAACGTGCAGTGAATACACTTGACTTGAGCATTCATAGTTTTCATTCTCTTTCTCTGTACGTTAAGCATTCTTTTGCTCAGAGGTTGATGTGCTTGCTGCTTGCTGAGCAGCTCTTCTTTTCTCCACCCTAGCAGCCCGCTTCTTCTCTTCTTTCGTCAGCATCTTTTCGCATTAAAACTGATTAAGTCAGTGTTTGTGTTGCAATTACTTAGTACGTTTTTCTTTATTTTTCACTTAAGATGATACTTAAGTGTTCAATCTGCCTCAAGAATGATTTAACATATGAAGAGTTTGGGGAAGTGATGGTGAAGGTGGTAGGGATGAGAACGGCGGCCATATGCATGCACCACACGGCCGCCCTGCTGGCCACTGCCGAGAGTTGATTCTACAATAAAATAAAGTAAAAATAAAAAGAGCAATAAAAATCATCGCCCCGAAAGCAGGCAGTAGACGTCACATAGTATATGTGTACCAAATTTTAAGTCAATAGGTCAAACTGTTTGCGAGCTACAGGTGATTTAAAATCCAGGACAGACAAACGAACAGCCACAGTAATGTATTATATAAGAAGATTATTATCCCTCTGTTGAACTTTGTTTCATCTTCTTTACAGTACTTCTCATGATCATCCTTCTATAATCTACACCAGAATGTCAGTCCTCCTCCATTTCAGAGTTTAAACATCATGATGAGGTTTTTGCTATTTGTTATTTTGTATCTCTCACTTAACACCCACAAAACTAAACAATTGGTCATTGACTTCAGAAGGCACATAGCAAAGCCAGGCCCACTCTACATCATTGGGGACCTGGTGGAGCGGGTTGCCTCCTTTAAGTTGCTAGGAATTTACATTTCTCAAGACCTGTCCACTCTGGCGATGGTCAGAAAGTCCCAGCAGCGACTTCATTTCCTGAGACTTCTCCAGAAAGTGGAAATGAAGGAGAAGCTGCTGTTGACCTTCTACTGCTCAACCATTGGCAGTGTTTTTGCATACTGTATTACAACAGTATGTGGTATGCTGGCTGTACAGGAGCAGACAGAAAAGCCATGCCAGAGAAAATCATTGGCTGCTCTCTGCCCTCCCTGGAAGATCTCTCCAGTGCCTCTGCAGAGCCAGAAAAATCATTAAAGACGTTTCCCATCCTGGCCACTCACTGTTCACACTACCGCCCTCCGGCAGGCGATACAAGAGCATTAAAAAGTAAAACAAAAAGATTTGCAGATAGTTTTTATCCTTGAGCCATCAGAATTTTAAATCTTAAAAACTCTTAGAACTGTTATAATATTTATTTTAAAATAGTTATTTCTAGTATGTGCGTTGATTTCTTCAGATTTGTTGTGTATCTTTGTCATTTGTTTGTTGTTGTTTACAGGTGTAGCTTTTACAATTTCATTGTACTTGTACAATGACAATAAAGGGTTTCTATTCAATTCTATCCTGTCATTCACCTCAAATTCCATTATGATTTTCCCTCATTTACAGTACTTTTAAAAATTGTCTTTATGACTATCATGTTACCCACTAGTTCACTCAGATTTCTGTGTGTGTTTTTCATGCTTTTTTCAGTCTTGTTTTTTGATTGTTTGCACAGTCCAATTCCACATTTATTACTTATGATCATCAGACATTATTAAACATCACAGGATTCAGCTTTTAGGCTGTTAAATACTGACCTGCCATCATAAGTTATCCATTACCAATGCGAATCACCATGGCACATGTAGATTAAAAAAAGCTGTGAAACAGGGAAGAAGGGGAGACATTTGAATGCCGACCACACTCTACAACAACTGGCTTACACTGCCTCCTGTTTTTCTCGCTGACATAAGTGGCTGGAGGGCAAACAACTATGCAAATGAGAAACTGGGAGAAAAGTGACGTGAGTGGTCCACACTGCATCCTCAATGCACCTCTTCGTTCATGTGATCCTTCTAACCACTTGGCCATCTCTGACCACCTTAACATAAGTACTTGAGCTGTGAAGCAAATAATAGGAAGTGAGAGGCATAGATGAGAGATGAATGGAGAACATGTCTGCAAAGACAGGAAGGGGGAGCTGAAAAAAGTCAAATAAAATAGCAGTCTAGTAAGTGGAAGTACATTTATTTGGACTTTCCTGGGGGTTGATGGCAGAAAGGACAGAGCTGACTATACTTCCTTAGAAGGCTGGCGTCTTTCAACATCTGCAATAAGATGCTGCAGATGTTTTTTAAGATGGTTGTGGTGCGTGCCCTCTTCAATGAGGTGGTGTGCTGGGGAGGCAGCATAAAGAAGAGGGACGCCTTACGCCTGGACAAAGTGATGAAGAAGGCAGGCTGTATTGTAGGCATGGAGCCGGACAGTCTATCTATCTATCTATCTATCTATCTATCTATCTATCTATCTAAATAAAAACCTCACGCTGTTCCAGTGTGGTGCTGAGGTGTCACCCGTTGCACAGCTGTATTCAGGTACCAATCCAAGTGGTACATCATGTGGTAGGGCCAGCAATGTGCTGTAATCAGAGCGTGCTCTCCACCTCCTCCTCCTCCTCCTCCTCCTCCTCCTCCTACTCCTTAGAGCAACGAAGTGCAGTGCTACGTATCAGAGTGTAAAAGTGGTCAGGTCAACAGCCTGTTTACTGTGACTACTGACAACAGCGCACAAGCCAACACCATTTATGAGAGCACTCAAGTCCAAAGAAATTTGAATTGATTTGTTAAGCAGGGTAAGTTGAAAGTTTCAGGAATACGGTACGAATGTCCAGTGTTCAACAAGGTGACATCATATTTAAAAGACTTCTCTTTAATTTGATTTTTCTGTAATTTAATGTAAGCATTAATCCAAACTGTTTTATGCTTTATCTCATAAGGATGCCAACTTTCAAACATGCTTTGAGTGGAGTTAACATTAGCTAGAGGGCAGTGCACAGATGTTTAACTTTGTCTGTTTCTTATACCTTGTGGACTATGGAGGGGCATCTTACACCCCAAAACCCAGACGCAACTGACAACTGACCAAGCCGCCAGTTCAAATCCAAATGACTCTTTTTACTGGGGTACTGGACCTTTTTAATACAGGTCAAATGTGCTCCAAAAAATGCTGAATTCAAATACATAAACTCGGCAATGGCTGACGGCTTCCTTTCTCTTTCTTCTCGTTCTTATTTCTCCTCCCACTGCTCCTCTGCTCCTGGCTACAACTCGCACAGCTGAGACAGAGAGGATTTTTCAAGCAAGGCTCAGGAGTACTTCTGGCACCACAGTACTGTATCTGAGATACACTTCAGGGTCATTTGGAACCTCCGTATAACAGAGGAGTGTCCTTCTGGCAACCAAGGGCACTAACAAGGCTGGCCATCAGCATTCCTGCTCCCATGCAGCCTTGCAGGTATCCAAACAGGGGCAAAGCCAAGGGTATGTTGCCGCCTAGTGTACCGGGATGAACACATGGCTCTTGGAGGCAGCCTCCCACCACCCATCCACCCATCCACTACTTGGCTTTTCTGCCCAGCATAAATGGGTGGGAAAGTTCATACATGCCGCTTATCTTAGTCCGCACAGCACAAACTACTGCAGCCTCAGCAGCACAGCATAAAATAGCAGCTGGGAGTCAGGCAGACAGTTAGAGGACAGTGGCGCATTCACATAAGGAGACCCCAGTCAGGGAGAGTCAGGGGGACAGTGCAGCTGCAGGACTATCGGCACACGGGGGACAGGGCAGTGTCTGCAGAGTATGGAATTTCATGTCAGCCTCTGTCAATGGTTTCACATTCAGTCTTTGGACCCCCTGGAACTGCCGACTTTTTGCGCTTACCTTTAATTAATCTCATTGTTGCCTTTGTTATCATTTTTTCCTTCTCTTATTTTACATTCACACAAATGCAGTACTGTGAGATGTACATCTGTTAGAATTGAGAGACTTTTGTATTTTTGTAATATCTTTACATACTTAACTCTGTAATTTCTTCTTAATTCACTTTTCCAGCAGAATTTGCTTTCTTAATGGTATCAAAATATGGCCAGTTAATGAGAAGCAGAGCAGGGCAACAGCTATTTCAGTCAGACTCACTTTGGTGCTTCTTAGTAAGTGATGGCTTAAAAAAACAGAACAATAAAAAGATTAAAAATATAACAAAGAAAAAGTATGAATTCTTACATTTCCAACACGCACACATTCTTACTTCATTAAGTACATATTAGCATAATATCTGGACTGATACAGACAATCAGCTCGGCAATAACAGCTTGCTTAAGAAGAAATTGGTGGGCCAGAAATCTGTGGCCATCGTGAACTGTCAGAACTGAAACTGAAAACCACCCTACTACACTACTCAATGTACAAATGAATGGGAATGTCCATGTAGTTGAGGAGAGTGAAGTTTGGGTGGTTTGCTATGGATGGCTAGAGTTAGTCTGATAGCGGTTGGCCTGTCTGAGCAAAGATCCAGAGTCAAATTCTGATTGTCTAGCCTGGTTGCTGCACTCGACAACATCAAAGCAAGACTGGCCTCACAAAGACGTCTGTAATGGTTGTGCTTTCTGTTCTTCAGAAGCATGACTTACTACTGAGTGACTGGATGCTGCAATTCAGCTAGAAGTGTTTTCTGTCTACCATATAGACTGGACTGAATCATCATGTAAAAGTAGAAAAGGGGATGTGTGTTTTCTGAGAAACCACTCTTGGAGCATGAAAGTAAAAACCGTCTCAGAAAAACGATCACCAGATCTGGGATATTTATGGTCTCATCCGTTTTACTTTCCAAGAAAGTTCTGCAGTGTTTTTGTAATTTTTCCCACCGCAAGCCAGCACCAGCATTGCAATGAGTGTTATATACAACATCATTGAGAAATAGTACTTTAATGTCTCGGGGGACAATAACATTGTTGTCTTTGATTGTGATAACAAACTTCAATCCATACAACTGCCTATAAGCATGGATGCATTCTTGTGGATAATGCAATGAGAAGTCCATCCATCCATTTTCTAACCCGCTGAATCCGAATACAGGGTCACGGGGGTCTGCTGGAGCCAATCCCAGCCAACACAGGGCACAAGGCAGGAACCAATCCTGGGCAGGGTGCCAACCCACCGCAGGCAATGAGAAGTTTTAAACAATATTTTAAATATCCATCAGATATCTAGTCCAGGTGTAATTTTGGGATGTGTTTTATAAAGCTGTAGCAACCATTTAGCTGGCATTTTCATTGACATCCTTAATGCCTCACTGAAATTATCTACAGTTACTGCTTGTGCCAGTACAACCATAAGTGGATTGACTCAATGACTACAGACCAGTGGCACTCACTCCCATTGTGACGAACTGCTTTGATAGACTGGTACTGAGGCACATTAAATAGAACATTCTAGAGAGTTTGTACCATCCCCAGTTTGCATATTGACACATCCAGTGAACACATTTCATATCTCTTACACTTCATAATGTCCCGTCACACCAGGATCATAAAAACCTCTGTGCTAATAGCCTATTGTTTATAGAGGACAGCTCAGGATAAAATCCCTGGTGATCCTCAGCACAGCCACTCCACAGGATAATGGCCAAGTCTCCTGCTGTACTGCTTGTTCGCCTCTGACCATTAGGCCAGCTCCTACTCCATTATGAATTTACCGAAGACACTGCCATTGTGGGTCCAATAATGATGTTTTGTCATGTAGGGTCTTATAGAGATTCTAATTTCCACTTTATATTCTTTATTGTGAAAACTTCACCAAAATGCTTCAAATCCCATAAACTTCCAACTTTGCAAGCATGTACACTACTTCAGTTCTACACTTCCTTCCCTTTCCTGTCCTCATTTAATCCTTTGGTAATTAGACAGAGTAAATGAACAAACAGGAGTTAAGTTATATATTTAATTATGCATGTGCCCAAAAATATTAAGGAAGCATATTACAGCGTGAATATTGGCAAACCATACCATTACAGCCTAAAATGTAGTGCATCTTGCATGCATAGACGTCTCTCTGCTTACTTTGCTACCACATGGTCATTGAATGAAATACTGAAACAAGCTACATGATCGTCTCAGTATCCAACCCGCTATATCCTAACTATAGTATCACGGGGGTCTGCTGGAGCCAATCCCAGCCAACACAGGGCACAAGGCAGGAAACAAACCTCGGGCAGGGCACCAGCCCACCGTAGGGCATGCATACACACACACTGAGCACACACACTAGGGACAATTTAGAATCGCCAATGCACCTAACCTAACCTGTATGTCTTTGGACTGTGGGAGGAAACCGGAGCAAACCCACGCAGACACGGGGAGAACATACAAACTCCACGCAGGGAGGACCCAGGTCTCCTAACTGTGAGGCAGCAGCGCTACCGCTGTCTCAGTATGGTGGCTGAAATAGAGTTGTCTTCATCATGGTCTTCTCTTCATATCCAGATGGTGTGAGAGAGAGGTAAAGGAAAGATGACCAACTTTATACCATTCTTACTACAAAACATGAACCAATGGGGAGTTGTGGTACAAAATGGCCTCCTATTCAAAACCAATCATAAACAGCCATATTTCAGACCAATAAAATTAATTTACCTGTCCCTTCCTAGACCAGTTACCAATGAAAGTACTCATTCTCCAGTTGTTTCGTTTAGGCAGTTTATGGCCTACCTGCACAAGTTGACTTATAGTCTTGTAAGTCCAAACACAACAACCCTTGACAAGCTTGGCTGACACATACCTCCTGAACACTAATATTACATTTGCTTTGAATAGCATACAAATAAAGACATACAAAATATTTATTAATTTATATGTTAGATATCACTCCACCACAGATGATGAGACGAGTTACAGACACAAGATTCACCTTCTGGGTCAGTGGTGCTTGTACAATTCCTCCTTTAATATTAGTATCACCAAGGAGCTGATCATAGACTTTCGGAACTGTCACCTACATTGGAGGGGATACTGTGGAGAGGGTCAGCAGCTTTAAATTTATTGGAGTCATCACTGGTGAACAGAAGTGGGTAGAATATGTTACAGCTGTAGTTAAGAAGACTCTCCGAGGCTTTTTATGTATGCGGACAGCCCAAATGTCTTCATCAAATTCTAAATTTAAACAGCGGAACATTAGCAATGCTCCTGCTGAGCTCGGGACCACAAAGCACTGCAGAGGAAGGTGCAGTCAATATGGGATATTACTGGCACACTCCTCTTCTCTCTTCAGGATATACAAAACAAGCATTCAAAACCTCTTCATCCTGTACAGACACTTTTCTGTTTCTTTATTGTGACATTCAGTACACACCACAAGCTCCTGTACCACCTGAAACTCACAAAGAGTTTCATTTAACACACTTTTTAAAAAAATGTAGCATTTTGGTGCCGTGATACTGTGTTTTGGGTACAATGTGGCACCATTCTCATTTGGTGTGTACCTCTTTCTCATTTTCTCCTTCTTCATCATCCTCTCACTCACTGCTGCAATCACCAGCTGGCCCACCGTAATGATGCCAGCGCTACTCATCATCTCCTATTGTTCTCAATTGTTTAGTGAGTGTGGCATTTTTTTTCCTATACAGTAGCAGAGTTACTTTTACTTTTTTTTAATGTAAATTATAAATACAATGCTCATAAACAATGAGTATCATATTGTCACAGCACCATCAGTAATGGCAGCAGAAAGAGCCAGACTGTTATCTAAATTAGCTACCTGCTTCTGGTGCCCTCCAGAGTAGAGGCCATATAAGATGGGGTCTCGCCTCACAGCCACAGTTAGTCTCTCACAGTGACTGAGTAAGTGGTTGTGTTCAGATAGCAGGTTAAACTCCTTATGAGGAAGACCTATTTTCCATCCAACCCCACCCACACTGAAAATGTGCTTCGCCACAATATGTTTGCTTTGTTTGGCAATGTAAGTGTACTCTGGGTAATATAATTGCTGTGAATGAGATTAATGGGAGCCAATAAAGAGTGGTATTACTGAGCTGTTAGTGAAGGGAAAATGTCTTAATATCTAATATTAACCATTAAAGTATTTGCATTCATTTGAATAAAATATGGTTATTCACAAAAAAATGGATGTCAGTTTTGGGACTCAGGAATGCATTTATTTTTTCCCCATTGAAATTAATAATGATTAAGTTTTTGAGTTACAAGTGATTGCCTTACGAGGGACATATTATTCTTGTGAAGAAAAATACTTTATAAGTTATCCTTTAATGGTGAGTGGAGATGAAAAACTTGGAAAATAATAAGCACATGGAGTCCAATAAAAGAAATGAAAATAGAGCTTCTATCATTCAGACCAAGTGCGGTGGTTGAGTAGAACTGATGGCCCCCTTCCGGTGCTGGGTGGTTTTGGACTGCTGGTTCCCAGAAGGGGCAGGGCTTGATGGCAGAGAATCAGAAGTGTTGTCACTCGTCCTCCAGTCACTGTCCCTCTAAACGGTGGGTTGAAAATTAGCTTATGTTATCAAGAGTTTCCTCTCTTGGTGGAATTGCTTACTTGACCAGAGCCATGAAGATGTCTCCTGTTTACGTGTGCAGGGCTGTGGATTCAATTTCTACTTCTTACTTACCGTGTGATCCTGAACAAGTTACTTAATATGGCTGCGTTCCAATTGAGAAAAATATGCCATCCCATTCAGAGTTAGTCCCTGCCAGCATTCTTCCAAAGCAACTCTGAATAGGATTTTGAAGATATATGTAATATATACAGATCTTGCAAGGTTGGCTGTCAATTTTAGAATAACAAATACCAATAATATGACTCAGATTAATTAAAATGTATCAGTTTCCTCCTTCTTTACATGATTAATGTGATTCTTCCATTCATTTTTTTAAGTGAAATTCCCATTCTCTTTCCTTTTTTCTAGCTGACTCTCTGTTACCTCACAAGATAAGCAAAATTCAGAAGGGAAGCCCTGCTGACCGAAGTGACCGATTAAAGGTGGGGGACCGCCTAGAAGGTGTAGATGGTCACTCTATCCTCACCATGCCTCACAGAGACATTGTGGAGCTGTTTCGGAAGGCAGGCAACTCCATTCGCTTGCGCATCATTCCCCACAGCAGCACCAGTAAGTTTGACTTTTCTTGCTCTAGCTCAAAAGCAATCAGATGATGACACATTTCGTCTACTTTCAATAAGGAAGAGTTAAACATGTACTATCATTAACGTCATCTCATCGCCCATTATTTAAACAGCAATGCTCTGTGGTCTTCAGATTCCCAGACTACATGTGATATGTCAATATTGTCTTTCTAATAGATTCTTCAAGTCTGTCTGAATCCACTGATGTTGAAGGAGACTGTAGAGGTCACAGGAGTCAGAGGTCACGATCAAAGGTAAGGTGGTGGAAATCACGATGAGGATCTGATACAATATGTTCTATTTTTGCAAGAGAGCTGTAATTGAGGCATTCCACTTGGCACTACCCAACAAAAAGCAGCATTTGCACAGTTGCTAATGTAGCAGAATAAAGTCAGTTGACAGCTTGGGCAGGATATCTGGAGTCCTTTCCTAAAACATACATGATTTGAATATTGCAGCATTTGCTAAAACATTAAACTAATCACTAAGTCTGTGTGAAACATTTTGTGTGCTGCTGATTTTGTTGCTCTCTGCATAGATAGATAGATAGATAGATAGATAGATAGATAGATAGATAGATAGATAGATAGATAGATAGATAGATAGATAGATAGATAGTACTTTATTTGTCCCAAGGTGGAAATTTAGATTTTTATAGAATCTCAAGAATTATTATAGCAAACAACAACTCCGTCAAATACACAAAAAGAATTACACACAGTCACAATTACAGTGAGGAGCAGCCCCAGTAGCATTTCTTTACACAGTTCTGTTGAACAATTCATTGGCTAAACGTCCTTAGTGTTAGTGTGTCAAAGAGAGGATGTGCAGCATTGTTCATAATGGCACTCAGTTTTGTTTTAATTTTCTCCTTCGCTACGACCTCTAGAAGGTCCAGAGTGTGTCCTATAAATGAACCTGTTCTTTTAATTAGATGGTTGATTTGGTGGGTGTGAAGTGATGTTATCAGCTCAACACACCACTGCATAGAAAATCACACTGGGCATCGCAGAGTTATAGAAGGCGAAGGATGTCACTACCCACATTTAAGGATCACCATCTCCTACAACAAAAGAGCCTACTCTGCTCTTTCTTAAATAGTTCCCCTGTGCTACAAGATCAGTCCACCTTGTCATTGATGTGAACTCCCAAGTCACATGTAACTGTGCACCATCTCCACATCCACTCCTTGAACAAATATTGAGGATCTTTGGTGTTTCTTGGTTTTGCTAACATTATGATACAGACAAATTTTCTTTATACGAAACAAAGTCGTTCATTGACTCCTGTGGTCTGTCTCACCCCCCTTGTTAATACATCTCATTAGCATGGAAGCATCAGAGTATTTCTGCACTCGATGATGATGTTTACTATTTTTAAATCACAGATATTTCTGACTAGCTATCTTACCTACCTACCTTACCTCTTTGTTAGTATTCATGCCTTTTAAGGAACACACCAGTCAAAAATTATTTTTCATATGTTACTTGCATCATGTGGTGCCTCATACTTTGAATTTAATTAATTTCAGTAGGCCATCTGAACTCTGAATTGTGCCAAGTCCAGATCAGTTGTCCGCATTAGAAAAAATGGAAAATGAATGAATCCAGACCCTGAATTTCTATAAACGTAAACAACAAATACACATACTTTAAGGTAAAAATCATTTAATTAAATGCCATAAATAATATATGAAAACAATAAATGAAATATGTAAATACTGTTTAATAAAATGAAAATTGCATTTACTGTACCTGTGAGGAGTGGTGATGTCCCATGTGGCCGGTGGAGTGGAGAGGAAGAGGTTTACTGTTTGGAATCACCTTCCATTTTCTTCGTCATTCGGCTGCTCCCGTTAGGTGTTGTCACAGCGGACCATCTTGTTCCATATCTTCCTGCTCTTTACTTCTTGCTGTGTCACACCCATCACCTGCATGTCCTCTCTCACCACATCCTCTTTTCCTTTTTCCTCAACATCCTTCTATAAACATGCCAGATAACTGTACTTCATGTAAATTACTTTTTCGCCTCAATCATCAATACTACAACCTTCCTCTTAGGCTTTGTTGCTTCCACATTTTTCTTGGATGCCATGGTTAATAGATAGGTGTTATAACCAATCACATCAGAAATAAAGAGGAAAAAATCACTGAAAACACACGTTTTCACAGCAAGAGCAGGAGACAACTTGGGGGCACAACAGATGGTGCCATCTGCTGCTGCATTTTTTCACTGTGCCCAAGGTTCGAATGTAGAAACATCGTTCAAACTCCAGATCGTATTTCTCTCAAATTTAGCATTGAAACTCTCGAACGTTCAAAGTTAGAATCATTCAACTTATGAGGCACCACTGTGGTTTGTAAAGTTGGCAGAGAAAAAAAATGTTAATTTCATGTTTTCCTGCAGAATGGAGACATGATAGAAGGCAACAGTGTCCAGTGCACTCCAATGGTAAATGATGTGAATAAGATCCACAGAAATACTGAAAAAACTCACATTATTAATGTTGCATAATCCACATATCCGTTATTCAGTCATTATGCTCAAAA
This sequence comes from Polypterus senegalus, assembly GCF_016835505.1. Taxonomy (NCBI): domain Eukaryota; kingdom Metazoa; phylum Chordata; class Cladistia; order Polypteriformes; family Polypteridae; genus Polypterus; species Polypterus senegalus. The sequence continues at coordinate 75,711,381 of NC_053166.1, read as the reverse complement.
CGTACAAAACGCTTTTTTTTTTTGCTGAAATATTGTTATATTGTTTCCTCCTGAATTATCAATTTGCACGTGTAAAGGAAGCCTAAAGCCTCATGGGATTGACATTTTGAACTGAAGACCCATCTGCCCCCTTATTTGTTAGTCAAGAGGGAGAGGTGAGTAACTGTAGTCTGTCAGATCAGGCACCAAAGCTTCTTGACAGCTCTGAAGTCTCTTTGCATTGCCAGCAGAAGAAGCTTAAACACAATAAAATTATACCATTTGTCAATGGAGAATGCCAAAAAGAAAAAAAAAGAACAGAAAAAGATCTTTAACAAGTGATCCTGATGATTATAGAAATTTTACTTTATTCAGGTTAATTGACAACAGTATGAACAGCAAAAGCAGCGATTCAAATAAAGGTCAACTATGCTGAAGTAATAGATCTTCAAACTAGATTGAAATGATGAGACCACTGAAGCATCTGTTTCAATCAAAGATTATTCCCAAGTTTGGGAGGTCAATAGCTAAAGGCAGTACGTCCAACAAAATCCCTGATTTTATCTCGCAATGTAGGCATCAATAAGTTATGCTATTACTCCAAAGCTATAGTGTGATAAAGATGACAAAAAGACATGATAAAGGTTTGGGGCAGCCACCCATATAATGTATCCTGGCAGCAGAGAGTTTTTAAATGATTGAATAGAGATGTTCACAAGAGTCCAAAACAGAACTGATCACAGACATAAAAGGCCCATTTAGGAAGCGACGTCATCTTTGGGGATGAAACCGGAAGTGATGTCCTTGGGGACCGGAAGTGACACCATCTCTGGGGCAGATCCGGAAGTGATGTCATCAGGACCGGACGTGACATCATCTCTGGGCCCGATCCGGAAGTGATGTCATCCGGACCGGAAGTGACATCATCTCTGGGGCCAGAACCGTAAGTGATGTCATTAAGGGTGCCGGAACCTGGCGGGATTTCCCGGGAATGGTCTGCAAGTAACGGAGAAAGACAGTCAGCACACTCCACCACCCCTTGGTCGGTGGTGTTATTACAAATACTCAAGCCCTTTAGCTGCCTCCTACGTGTGTGACATTTTTAGCCCTGAATAGTAAGTGAAAATCAAAAAGACTTGAAAACAGGAATTACATGGTCATAATTCCCAGTTCTATAGTTGCTGTACAAATCCGTCCACTCTTGTATTTATACAAGTACAATTACCAGCAGGAATAATCTGGGGGCACAAATAGTGATGCACAAGCTGATGTCTGATGAAATATAGCCAATACATTTCTTTCCAACACCATGGACTTGCCCTGCTTGTATCTTTTTATGAGAGGTGTGGTGCAATTGTTCATATGTGGCTGTTGCAGGCTTCTTCCTTTGTTATGATATGCACTGCTTAGCATATGAGTGATGCTTGTGGCATGGACCACTGTGCAGCAAGTACACGCAAGTTAGCTTGGACCACTCTTTAGTACAGTACAAGCGCACAGCTTTATATTAAACAAATGATGATGTGTATGTATGGCAGCTCCCTTTTAAACCGACAGTGACGTTTGCTTTCAGATCCTACAAGCCCTCTGGTCTGTGGGGGCCCCAATCTGCCACCATCTATTTATTAAAGGAGAGGAGTCAAGCAACAGAAAAGTTGTTAGAGTGTCAAGGACTGAAAGCAGCATCCTGCAAGACAAGTACTATACATGTCTCCAAGATCAGAGGTCGATTTCTTTTTAGGCATAGTATTAAATGACAAGGTGAGAACAGAGCAGTGAACATGAAACATCTAATGTGAGTTTTTGGAAAAGGATTGGACAGTCCGAACATATGGAGATTTGTCTAATGGCTTTTATAAAGGGATTATTTTTTAATCGTTACAAAAATATATACCTCATGTTTCATTTAGGATCCATTCCTAGGAACTGTAATGTTAATTTTTTGTGTATTTACATATTTATATTGATAATAGCTGTGTAAGCCAGTGCTGTAAAAAGCCCGGGCTCCTAGAAACTATTGAAATTGTCAGAAAAAAAAAATGAAATGTAGAGATGTCAGGTAATTGAAAGGAACTACTCTGGGCATCTCTCTCCTAGGAGGTTTCGTTTTGCCAACGTGCTCACCTCGCTTGTGCATTAGCGGCAGGAGGAAAAATAAAATGGATACCGTTTTGCGTATGTGCTTGCCTCGCTTCTGTAATAACGGCTAAGTGAGTGACACTTTCTTTGGAGGTTTCGTTTTGCCGACATGTTGACTTCGCTTGTGTATTAGCGGCTAAGCAAGTTTCTCTTTCCTCAGAGGTGGAGATCTTACCCCAACTCCACCTCTCACTTCCGGGCCGGACAGACAAACGCACACAATCCTACACATAGACATTTATATATAAGATATTAATGGTAGATTTTGGAGTATGTTGTTAAAAATAGATGACAATTGTTAATATCAATGACGTTAAATAGTTTTCTTAAACGTAAGAACTACAACTACTCAACATGGCACATTCAGCTGTGTTGCTCTGATGTTATTCTTTGACTTACTATGCTAGCAAGTTAGTCAGCCACAGAGCAACAAAGCTCTCTGATGATAGAACACAAAATTAATATACAGATAAATTCTATATCTATAAACGTTTTGCAAAATCATTATTTTGAATTTTTTACTAAAAATTGGGCAACAAAGTGGGTTTCTTTTTGTGTCTAATTTATTGTTTGCATTGCTGCACTTCCTCACATTTGGAATTAATTAAAGAAGTGCCAAGAGAATGAGATCTGGTATGATCTGTTGGAAGCTACGTAATTTGATTTTACTCTTGTTGCTCTTACCTTCAACAGTTGTTTAATCCAATTCAGGGTCACTTGGGACCAAAGCCAGATGTGCAAATTAATCATTAAGCTTCAGTTACCTTGTGCTCTTGAGCTTCTAAATGGATAAAAATAATTTTAGCTTTTTATTTTCTCTCAGCATCATTTGTTGAGTATCTTTTGCTCTCTTCCTGAAGCCCCAGCAGCAGTTTAAAATGCACAGACTGAAGGAATTGGAGTGGGTGCTTTAGGAAGAAGCCTTTGCCTCACAGGACTTTACCACTATTCACTATGCACTTTTAAACAGGTGGTCCCCAGATGTGTACTCTCATTTCAGAATCATGTCTAGCCCCCTGACAGTAGTCCTTCCCAGGACCTACTGATTTGTGTAACCACAACTGACATTTTAATTTATTTGAAAATCCAGTTTGAGGTAATTCTTTACACAACACAGATTTTTTGGTACATTTGCAAAACATATCACAGTGTGGTCTTCTGATCTGTCCTATTTCAAGACAAAGATGTAGTCAAATGAGCAATACTTGATAATGCATTGTGAAAAATCAAATTAACCAGTGCAGCATACATTGTTACTATGTTATTTACTCTAGCATCAATATGATTTAAAAATGACAAATGCATAGTGTGTTGTCACATTATTGAAATTAAAAAGGAAGACCAAATGTTGTGTATTACAGTGTATTCTTTGAAAGCTGCGTTCGATGCAGAACTTTCACCAAATGGTTGCATGGACTATTTCATGATGCCTCCACTACTGTATAGCTTAGAAGAGTGTAGGACCAATCCTGCATATAAGAGCACTGTCCCGAGGCTGGAAGTACGTGAAAATGTCTCTGTATTGTCCATCCTATAACTTAGTAAGCTGCACTCTAATGATTATTGAGGTTTCATGTTTATCCACATTGCATGATCGAAGCTGCCTGCTTTCCTTTCCTAGTATATTCCTACTCTCAAGAAGAGCTCAGCAATGAAGTGCATTCTATGTGCAAATTGTAGGGGACTGAGTTGGAAAAAAGTAATTTTGTATAAAAGGTCAAAAATCATTTAAGACATTAAATATAATGCATTATCCCCACCTAAATGGGCCCAACAACCTGCTTTAAATAAAGTGAAAAAACATGCAAGATTGGAAAAAGTAGAAAGTTTCATTGGGCCTCATAAAGTAAATTAGTTCATGGCCGTCTATAAAGAGCCTTGATTGCTTGTAGTAACACTCCTTTTGTCAGGTTAATGCTGTCCTCTCCTGTGTCTTTGGAGAGTAATAGAGCAAGCAATGTCATGCCACCTTGAAATGCTAAAGGGGATCTAGGAGAAATGGATCGGTTGGAATCAGCTCTTCATTGTCCTGGTCACCCCTCAACTTTTCTCTGGCCTGAGAAATTAAACTTGTGAGATGTGACTGAAATTCATCCAACAGTCCTTCCATCCTGTATCCCATCATTGTCCATTATAGAGACATAGAATACTACAGTCTATCCAGACAATGTTAGATTAAAGTTAGAACCTGGGTGAGATGCCAGTCTATTACTGCTCACTGAGATTAGAAAATTGACTACTGCCCCTAAAACAAAGCCATGACTATTTTTGAGTAAATAGTCCTAACGCAGTAAACATATTGTCTCATTAGACAACTGTACTGTCTGGACAAGTTCTTCAAAACTCACAGCACATGCTGGGCCCACAAGGCAAAACAGACAGTGTTTTATGAGTACTTAAATTCATGCAAGGCAAGTGTTGTGGCACGGAGGGTTCTTAAGGGAGGCAGAGTTCGATTATCTTCACATTCTTTTTAACAAGGACCCAATTCCCATAGTATTCACTGACTGGGGGTGACCTTCAGCTACAGTGCTAAAAACAGAGGATGTTGTGGTGCAAAAAGAACAGTGTGAAACCATTTCAGAGCTCTGGAGAGAAATATAATGCAATGCCCACTCAAGATGACTCAAGATTACGGCACTGCCTAATAGGATGGGTCAGAAGTGAAAGCCCACCATTTGTTTCTTAAGATTCTCATTAGGGAATGTGCAGCTTGATGTGTTGATGCAAAACAGAGCTTTTAGAACTGGTAATCCTCCAAGGTCCTTCATATTTTTGCTTGATATCCAAGCATAATAACACCTGTGAATTTATATGGCTTTATTTTGTAGGAAAGTTGAGAAAAAATCCATATTTAAATTTAAAGACTTTTTTATTTTTATGGAAGATTTTCTATAGGTACTGACTCACATATGACTGGTGAGTTTTACAAATTTAGTAGGTCAAATGTGAGTTATCAAGCCAAGGTTGTTCAGCTATTGTTTTGTCATGGAAGGGTCCTAGGGTGACCCTATTGTCAATTTCACACTCTTCATTAGATAGACCTGGACAGAGTGTCTCAGATTCCTACTATTGCCCTTATATTTACACTTAACAGCCTGTTACAAATTGTATTATTGTAGTATTCTACCTCTACTTACCCTTTACTTATTTTCTTCAGGTATAAGTGTGTTCACCAGGCTTGTTACCAGGTTGGTCTACTCTCAAACCTTAAGAGTAACACACACATACATAGATATGTAGATACACACAGACCCTAACCACAAAAGTACCTTAAGAATGACATATGCAGATCCCGTTATTCTGTAGTGCTTTAACCCACACAAGTGCTTTAGGAATAATACATGCAAGTTCATCATTCTCTAGTACTTCAAGAGACTTAAAACCTATCATAGGCATGAACAACATACAATGCCTTAGTTATATCTCAGACCTAAATATTACCATTGGTCTTCAAGAATATATTTACACATGAAAAGGCTCAACATCATTTGCTATAGGCGATTTATCAACCACTGATGTCTTACTTTTGATGTCCTAGTTTAACACACTGGTTCACCATTGGACAGACCTCTTCATCCTCAGCTGACAACCCTTGCAGTTCGGAGCATATGGCACTTCCTTACTGCTCCAGGTGCTCTAAATATTTACCTCATTACTTCAATCACTCTAGATATAAAGACAAAGTATGGAAAGTTATAAGCAACTTGGTATTTATTAAAAAAACAATATTACCAGTAGAGGATAGTATAAAAGAAAATGTAGGTGGCAAAGTCTGGATGTATATAGCCTTTGGAAAAATCTTAAGAAAAAGTTAGCGATATCAAAGATGAATGTCCCAGGGTGGCATTGATTTAGCAATTGATATTGTTTGTGTGATGCTTTAGCTGACGATCAGATGAAAACAGTCGCACATCTCTCACCTTCTCCTGACATTTCTCTTTCTTTACCTTTTGACATTCCTCTGCCTTTTCTTCCCTCAGACTAACTATATTTATTTTAAAGTTCCACGTAGGGTTCCAGAACATGTGATGCTACACACTTTTGATTGACTGTCTGTCAATATGATGCCTGTCCTCTCTCAGACTCTTTGATCTATTTTCTGCTTACCTTTCTTTCCCAAGATGTAAACCAATTTGGCAATTCCTTGTTCCAGCTGCCCATCCCTTCACAGGTTATAAAGTAATCAATACATCCTGAGGCATCCTAGCCATTTCCTAGGCTTCTGTTTGTTTACACAGATGTTACTGTGATTGATTACTGGAACAATTCAGGAAAACAAGATACTGTACTTTGATGTTCGGCCTCCTTAAAATTAAGTTCATTTTTGTTTGTGTGGGCAAAAACTAAAATAAAATTTAAAATCCACCTCCCCATACAAAACCAAAAAGAAGCAGATGAGAAGAATGACAGAGAACTCAGGCTTCTGATCTGGCATGGCCTCTGGGTAGATGGAATGTCAGAGACTTTGAGTTTCTTCATAAGCCTGTATTTATCGCCGTCTTGTCGTTTCTTCGTGTACCTCCTGGACCAATGGGACCTTATAGTGTAGGATCAACTCTTCTGGTTCATGTCTTTTGACCAGTCTTGTTTAGGTGGGATGTATGTCCTTGAAAAATATTACCAACCCAGCCTATGTCGACCCTGCCATTTTAGTTTATAGTGGTTCTGATCTTGTATTCTCTGAGTAGAGGTCCCTGTCAAGATCTATTAATGGTTAACAAGATCTTTGTCTATCTAACCTGGTTTATGGTAAATAGAGTAAGTTCCTTTTACCATTAGTTGTAAACTGTTTGGTCATTCCAGTCTAAGATTATGTAGAAAAGAAGGTATTCATACTGTCAGAAGGCTGCTTTCTTGCTTTAGCAACCATTTCAAACTCGTCCTTTAGAGACATTTTTGCATACAGTTATCAAAAATGCTAGATATTATAAATACACAGCAACAAAATGTACGTTTAACTCAGTTCATTTCTCTTCACTCCTGAGTATATTTTACTCACTATTACAGCTACTTCAGCCAAAACATTTTAAATATGCAGTCCATGTTTTTTTGGGTTTGCTGTTGGCTTGACACCCAATGCCTAAACCGGAGGTGTAATGAAAAATAAGCATTAGACTCTCATGTACTGTATTACATTTTTGCTGTAACTGTAAAAGGGACAAAAGTGACATTGAAATTATAGTAGTTTAGTAAAATGTGTTGATCATTGACCACTGGGTCCTGCCATGGCACTCATCTAGTGTCCTCTGCTGTGACATATGAAGTCAGGTTGGGTCCTGCACATGTAACCTGGTGTCCACCAGCTGCCTGATCCTTTCTTCTTTCTCTTTTTGTGAAGGGCTGTTTTTAAGTATCACATTTGTTTGAAGGCTGCCATTTTCAACTGCTTCTTTTAAAACAACTGTGCATGACTCAACAGCATGCCATGCTTTGCAGGTGCACCATGAGCAAAAAAATAAAATATATTTATAATACAAAACATAAAATAAGTACATACAATATAGTAAAAACATACTGCATATGCAACACCCAGAATATTCCAGATAGGTTCAATTATATTCTCCTATACACTTATTGTTTAATATCAGTAATTCTGATCATGACTCTTAACTAATTTGACAGCTCTACTGCAGACTTGTTTTTACTATATTAGAAGTCAACAAGTGAAATTGAAAATTTAAAACAAATTAAAAAATTACCACCAAGATGTTGTGTGACCTAGTTTGGAAATGCTCCTGTTTTGCCTAATAAGGGTCCTGTAAAATTGATGCTGATGTGTACTATTTAGATTAGATAAACTTTATTAATCCCATGGAGAAATTCAGATGCATAAAGAAGCAGAAATATACAAATAAACTTAATGATTACATCTGGGTGGAAACATTAAATTACCTGATAGAAGACCCCAGAGGCGCTTCTTAGCACACCATGGTGGAAGGAGCCTGTGGATAGACGTGTTCCCATCTCGTGTAGGGAAGTTTTCATGATGGCATCCAATTTTGCCGTCATCTTCTTTTCCACCACAGCTTTCAGTGTGTCCAGGTTTTTCCCTATGATGGAGCAGAACTTCCTGGTACGTTTGTTCAGGCATTGGGCTTCTTTTGAGCTCAGGTTGCTTTCCCAGGAGACCACCCAGTAGAACAACACACTGGCCACTATGGACTTGTAGAACATTTCCAGCAGCTTTCTGCACACATCAAAAGACCTGAGCCTCCTTAGCAACTACAGTTTTCACTGGCCCTTCTTGTACAGCAATACCATCCAGTTTATTGTTCCTATGAATCCCCAGGTAGTTCTGCACCACTTCCATGTCCTCCCCCTGAATGACGTCTGGTCTCAAAGGCTTCTTGGCACTTCAGAAGTCCACCAGCAGCTCTTTTGTCTTGCTGATTTTGAGTTACAGGTTGGTCTCCCCACACCACAAAACAATGTCCTCCACGAAATTCCTGTACTCGTCTCCATTATTAATGCAGCATATGATGGACAAGTCATCTGAAAAGTTCTGCAGATGGCAAGCGCTGATATCGTGATTGGAAGTCAGTTGTGCAGAGGGTGAACTGTACCTGCGGTGGTCCCACATTTTTAGGACTTAATGTGCAAGAACAGATTGTTCATAATTGGAAGGGAGCAGATTTAAATAGAAAAGGTGCCAGAAGATTAAATATAGTCAAAATAATCACACAAAGGCCAACAACCCGGAAGATCAAAATACATTGAAACCACAAACAAGACCCTAAATCAAAATCAGAAGTCATAACCAAAATTCTTTTACCAGGAAAAATTAAACAGAAGAAATCTTCATGAAAACACTAAACAAAGAACAATATCTGCAATCTGGATCAAGCTAACCTTCCACCCATTGCACTGTTAACATGGTGGGTCCCAAACTCTTGCCACAAGTTCCTAGAAATGAGGTGTCAACCAGTTCATAAAATGGCAGCACCTATACTCAACAAAATGGCAATGGAAATGACAAAAAAATTACCACTTTAAATAAATTTAAAAATTGAAAATTATTAGCAAAACTAAAATCTACATATTTCAAAACACAAAGTGGGTATGAAAAAGAACCAAAAATGTATCAGCAAAGTCATTTGAAGATGAATGTACACCTCCTTCACGACACAGGGCTACATTTGAAAATGTCACAGTTGTATAAGGTTTTACTCAGATATTCAACATTTGGATGGCACTTCTGTGGGCAGAAGTGATTTTTATACACTTAAGTTATCACATTTTCTTGAGTTTCTGGCGTTAGCACCCACTACTAGCTGCTGTCTAAAATAAAGCTGCTATCTTTCCTGTGGCAGGATTCACGATATTACACCGTGGACTTAGAGAGGGGTCCCACAGGGTTTGGATTCAGTCTTCGAGGTGGCAGTGAGTACAACATGGGACTTTATGTCTTGGGACTAATGGAAGGAGGACCAGCCTCACGAAGTCGTAAAATCCAGGTAAGGGTCTGTCCTCAAATTATTCCTTGGAAATAATTTCTCCTCTTGGAAATGTTATTTTAGCATTTTTTTACATCTGACCAAGTAGAAGTTCAGTATAGACATTGAAAAACTTCCATCTCCATTTCTGATATTATTGTTATTAACAAAGTTCAAGTTAGTGAGTGTGACTTCAATAGTACTTAAAAAAATAAGCAAAGTAAGAATTCCCTGAAAAAGTTTCAAAATGGGTAAAAGACATATAGTCTGCATCAGGAGATATCAAAAATAAGTATAAAATAAAAGTATATGTGTGTGATGATCTTACTGCTTGCACAGGAAATCTTAAAAAAAAAGTGTATTTGAGAATAGGTAACCATTTGCTTAAACTTGTTGCAGGTTAAAGTAACATATGATATCAGAGCACAGCTGTTATTTGATTCTTGTATCGTCTGATTTTACAGGAAGCCTTGAACTGTCACATTATCAGGAGAAAATGGAATTCTGTCACAGACAGTAAAATTTTATAGATTAAGTTGATAGATACAACATGAATTATATACTGTATAATTTGAGAACTATGAAGAAAACTGTTTTTGCACTGTGTGTACAATACAAAACTAATAAAATGGAAAAAAAAATATTTCTGAAAAACTAAAACTAAATTAAAACAAAAAAAAAACGAAAAACAAACTAAAGTTAGAAAAGGGCTGTAAAAATGGCAAAACATACACAAAAAAATGTTAGGAGATCCTCCCCATATATTTTGAAGTAAGGAGTAATCTTAAAATACTGATACTTGCTATAAACAATACAAGACAAAACAATGAGTGAATGGATGGTTCAGGAAAGGCAACAGGATGTAGGAAGTGAGGTCATCAGGATGGGATGAAAGTGATATCATCTGGGTATAAGTGAGGTCATCGGGATGGGACGGAAGTGTTTGGAGAGAATGGGTTAGTCTCCTGTAGGTCTGTAGGAAGAAGAGAAAGGCGTTAATACTCATTGCCAAACCTTTTCTCCTATCTGATTGCCCTGAATTGGACTCTTTGGCTGACCCCTAAGCATACGTGTGAGATAGGGCAATAAAGTAAACCTAAACAAAAGCTAAAAATTGAAGGAAAAACTAAAATTAGAAAATGTCAAAAAACAAATACTGAATAAAAATAAAGCCAAAAAGTAAATAAAAGCTAAAGCTGAAAGATATCTTAAAGCTACAAAAAACCTGGTTCCTAATTCCTTGTTACTTCATTATATGTATTGTACTTCCAGCTGAGCATTCATTGGTTGTAAGCTGTTATGCACAAAGATCCCGCCCCTACGGCTAAGGATTTTGTCTGGGTGAGTTGTGCGTTAGTTGGAGTGAATCTCTGGGCATGTGACTGGCTTCAAGGTAGCATGCCATCGACTACCTCCAACTTGCTAAGATTACAGGTGTCGGTCTTAAAATTAGAATATCATGACAAAGTTGATTTATTTCAGTAATTTCATTCAAAAAGTGAAACTTGTATATTAGATTCATTCATTACACACAGACTGATGTATTTCAAATGTTTATTTCTTTTAATTGTGATGATTATAACTGACAACTAATGAAAGTCCCAAATTCAGTATCTCGGAAAATTAGAATATTGTGAAAAGGTTCAATATTGAAGACACCTGGTGCTACACTCTAATCAGCTAATTAACTCAAAACACCTGCAAAACCCTTTAAATGGTCTCTCAGTCTAGTTCTGTAGGCTACACAATCATGGGCAAGACTGCTGACTTGACAGTTGTTCAAAAGACAACCATTGACACCTTGCACAAGGAGGGCAAGACAGAAAAGGTCATTGCTAAAGAGGCTGGCTGTTCACAGAGCTCTGTGTCCAAGCACATTAATAGAGAGGCAAAGGGAAGGACAAGATGTCATAGAAAAAAGTGTACAAGCAATAGGGATAGCCGCACCCTGGAGAGGATTGTGAAACAAAACCCATTCAAAACTGTGGGGGAGATTCACAAAGAGTGGACTGCAGCTCGAGTCAGTGCTTCAAGAACCACCACGCACACAAGTATGCAAGACATGGGTTTCAGCTGTCGCATTCCTTGTGTCAAGCCACTCTTGAATGAGAGACAGTGTCAGAAGAGTCTCACCTGGGCTAAAGACAAAAGGGACTGGGCTGCTGCTGAGTGGTCCAAAGTTACATTCTCTGATGAAAGTAAATTTTGCATTTCCTTTGGAAATGAAGGTCCCAGAGTCTGGAGGAAGAGAGGAGAGGCACAGAATCCACGTTGCTTGACGTCCAGTGTAACATTTCCATAGTGAGTGATGGTTTGGGGTGCCATGTCATCTGCTGGTGTTGGTCCATTGTGTTTTCTGAGGCCCAAGGTCAACGCAGCCGTCTACCAGTAGGTTTTAGAGCACTTCATGCTTCCTGCTGCTGACGAACTTTATGGAGATGCAGATTTCATTTTCCAACAGGACGTGGCACCTGCACACAGTGCCAAAGCTACCAGTACCTGGTTTAAGGACCATGGCATCCCTGTTCTTGATTGGCCAGCAAACTTGCCTGACCTTAACCCCATAGAAAATCTATGAGGTGTTGTGAAGAGGAAGATGCAATACGCCAGACCCAACAATTCAGAAGAGCTGAAGGCCACTGTCAGAGCAACATGGGCTCTCATAACACCTGAGGAGTGTCACAGACTTATCGACTCCATGCCACGCTACATTGCTGCAGTAATCCAGGCCAAAGGAGCCCCAACTAAATATTGAGTGCTGTACATGCTCATACTTTTCATGTTCATACCTTTCAGTTGGCCAACATTTCTAAAAATCCTTTTTTTGCATTGGTCTTAATTGATATTCTAATTTTCCGAGATACTGAAATTGGGACTTTCATTAGTTGTCAGTTATAATCATCAAAATGAAAAAAAATAAACATTTGAAATACATCAGTCTGTGTGTAATGAATGAATCTAATATGCAAGTTTCACTTTTTGAATGGAATTACTGAAATAAATCAACTTTGTCATGATATTCTAATTTTATGACTCTCACCTGTATGTAAGTGAAGGCTATGGCTGAAAATTGCTGAAATGTGATATAGCTTTTAAATATGATTTCCTTGCTCTTTAATCCTACTGACTCTCAGACTAATGAGGAGTTATTTTATTATGGCCATATTACTTCTGTGTAGAGTAATTTTGAAATTTTGCACTCATCTGTAGGTTTCTTACCTTTGCTGGACCTGAAAGTTTACCAGAAGATGATCAATCAGATTACCTTTCGCAGCATGATAAGTGTCTTCTGTTCTTTGACCTGTAGATCAGTGATCAGCTTGTGGAGATCAATGGAGAAAACACAGCTGGCATGACTCACACCCAGGCAGTGGAACAGATCCGGAGAGGGGGCAGTCGCATCCACCTCGTCCTTAAGAAAGGGAATGGATATGTACCACACTATGGTGAGCTTTGAGTTCTTGAAAGCTGGGGAATAACCTGAGATTTTTAGGGTTTGGTATCAAATGACATTTATATGTGTGTAAAAATAATCAAGAAGTATGTTTGATGTCTTATTGTTTAGGGCTGACTTGATGGGAAAATTTAATATCAAAATTTGAATTTATGCAGACCATTTATGTATCACAAAATAGTGCCAAAGCCTTTGTTTTTAGTTGCCCCCAAATAAGTGTTTTTAATTTTAAAATACACTGACATCCCTTTTGCTGTCACGTATCTTGTGAATGAGTGGTGGAGGAAATGTTTGTGAAAATGGATGCCTGTCACTTTAAAACATGACAGTGCAAGCAGCCACATACCAGTGCTGTTTATCTGTCACTTGGACCAGTTCCTTCTCATGTCATCAGTTCTTACAGAACATGAAACTCTTTATCTCTGTGCCTGCCTTTTTGCAATTTCTAAAAGTGCATTTTAGATTAAAATGAGAACCTTGAAGAATTTACAGCTTCTTTATTGTCGCTGCCTCCTTTCATTGTGTGCTGCTTTCTCCCGTTGGAGCAGAGTGGTGAATGTGGTTTAGCAACTCTCATACCCTGGATAGCAACAACAGTCAGAGTAACCCGGCTGCTTGATGCCTCAAGGCTTACTGAGTGTGACAGGTCATTAGGCATTCCACGCCGTATCATGCTCAGTACCACTTCTGTTAGGCTTTCTCACTCAGTAACCCTTCTTGATGTTAGTCTGGATCAAGATTTGTGGAGCAAGCAGGTTAAGGGATGTGTGTGCAGCCATTTCATAACCTCCTGCATCATGCAAAGCTTGTATCACACCCCTGATCGAGGTCTGTGGAGCAGTAGCAACAAGAATCAGCATTATGAATGAAGAAGAAAGGGGAAAGGTGGTGAATTTGGCAATGAAAATCCAAAAGAGCAGATATATGAAGGTCACTTTGCAGTCTCCCTTGCTCCACAAACCTTTCACCAGCCAGCCAGCTGACCCTCTATGCTTCTTGCTCTGTGCAGACGTTTTGAACTTTGTTTGTGCTGATGCATTAATACCTCTGCTTTTCTCTGTTCTCCTCTCCTTCCTGCTCTACCTTTGACTGGCCCTCTCACCCAACCTCTATTTCTCTCTATCTCTCCCTTCTCTCCCCCACTTCCCCACTCTACCTCCCCACCCAACTCTCTCACGCTATGGCACTGAAGTGGAGCTGTCCAGCTTGTCCCTCTGCATGACCAGCTCAAAGCTGGGGGAACCTTGCTTCTATGTGATCGGCCGTACTGAGAATTCGCGGTTGGTAATAATTCCTGTTAGTCTGTTTGTTTTTACATTTCATCAAGCACATGTTAATCTGCACTAACTAGACTTGGGCTCTCATTGACTGGACCCCTCCTTGCTTAGAAGACTTTTATTTTTGGTGTTCAAAAGCCTTATGAGCATCAGCCTGAAGGAGGTGCTACACATCATGGGTGATTTACTGATTGACTTTGCACCTAAACAGACTTTCAGGATGAAGAATAGGCACTGAAAAGTTGTCAATAATTTACACAGGGTATGGGTTTCTTAGAGGTTCCAAAATGCACGGGTAATGGTGGGGCTGATGAGGGGCAGATGGTGCTTCTTCACACACACATGCACACTGCAGCCTATAGCACTGGACTAAGTACACATTCATCCATCCATTGTTAAACCCACTAAATCTAGTTACAGAGTCACAGAACGTTGGTGCCTTTCATAGCACAGTGTGTAACGTAGGAACAAAGTCTAGAAGGTGTCTGGCTCATCTACACCAAGCCTGTTTAGAGTCTCTTGGATTGATGATAAAAACCCAAGGAGAACACAGGGAGAACATATAAACTTCACAAAGACAATGGCTGGGCCGGGAATCATACCGGAGCTGTGGCACCACATGCCACTCCTAATTACAAATAATCATCAAATTAAAAAAATGGAGTCACCTTAAAGTACAGGCTTGTCTTGTGTAACATCCTGTACAGTAAGTCGTTACATAAGACAGTGTAGCGAGCTTCCACAGAGAGGCTTTCAAGAGGTGAAACACCAACTGGCTGCGTGAAGCTGTGTTACCCACACAGCGGCATATCAATTAGTCACGCTTCAGGCCTATGTGAAAAATACTCTAAAGTGAAGTTGCAGTTTTAGAGTTTTTGGAAATCACATTTGAATGTTTAGAGATTCTAAAAGCAACATCACCACAATAAAACCAAGTGACAAAATTGACCTGAGGATAGGCTTTCAAAGCAGACCGACATTAGTATTCAGTGACAAGAAGCAGTAACATATCATAATATTCTCAAATCCGCTTAACCTAATTCTGAGCCTATCACAACAGCACTTGGTCCGAGGTAGACCCCAGACAAGATGCTAGTTCAATCAATCAATCAATCAACATTTATTTATATAGCACATATTCATACAAAAAATGTAGCTCAAATTGCTTTACAAAATGAATAGAAAAATAGAAGACAATAAGAAATAAATATAAGTCAACATTAATTAACATAAAATAAGTAAGGTCCGATGGCCAGGGAGGACAGAAAAAACAAAAAAAAAACTCCAAAAGCTGGAGAAAAAAAATAAAATCTGTAGGGGTTCCAGACCACGAGACCGCCCAGTCCCCTCTGGGCAATCTACCTAACATAAGTCAAACAGTCCTCTTTGTATTTAGTTCATAGCAATACCATCTCACACTCACACCCACAACCATACCAGCACCAATTTGAAATTGACAATTACATCCTGACTACTTAATTCAAGAATATTGAAACATGAACAAGTCGAGATTCACACTCTACCTAAATTAATACAAGTATAATATAATTTACAATTTGCATACAGAATCTAATTAAAATAGGTGCTAGGAACCCATCAATTCCCAGCTTCTAATGAAAGCTTCAATATGACACATGCAACAGAATAAAAAGTACAAACACTTTTTCACAAATTGTCCCCATATCTTTCTCCACCACAACTAAAGCACATAACATTGTTTAGTTTCGAAATGCTATGAAAGCATTTATGATATATGATATATCCATCCATCCATTTTCTAACCAGCTGAATCCGAATACAGGGTCACGGGTGTCTGATATATGATATAATGATATAAAATATCATTTTTATGTGAGTAGACCTCTATTCCACACAATTAACACATTTTTTTGGAGTAAAACCAGCATTTTTTTCTAAAAGCCTTCGATTTATCCCTCACTGATTTCAATAATAAACAGGTTTTCCTTTTGATGGAGATGGCAGTGGTACTCATGTCTTCTCTAGCGGGTGACCAATGAGACAGAACCAAACAGATGTAACCATCTGGACTTTGAATGTCACAGTTTTAATTCATCTAACCATCCATTTTCAAACCTGCTTAATCCAATTCAGTGCCTTAGGAGGCCTGAGCATATCCTGGCAAGCAGCATTGACACAAGGCAAGAACCGACACAGGGCAGCAGAGCATGCAGTCTACATATAAGTCTACAGTCTAGCTGTCCCAGGTCAGTCATATTCTGAAATTAATCATTCCGTAGACAAATAACGACTGAAGACATGTCAGATTAGGTCTATCATATAATTCAATACACATCCTCCGAGGCAGATCAGGTGCCATCCTAGACTACAAGAGATAATAACTGTAAAATAGTGAATTACATTTATTGAGGTCTTTTCCAGCTGCTTAATGTGATTTACATAAACAGTTAGGAATGCCTTAAACCACCACCAATGTGCAGCATCCACCTGGACAATGCAATGGCAGCCATTCTTACACCTGTACACTCACCACATATGAGCTATTAGGTGGTGAAGTGGTGAGAGAGATAGCCATTAAGGCGCAAGGAGGTGATCAGGGGGGGCAGAATGGACAAGGCCGTGATCGGCAATTTAGCTAGGACATCAGGAAACACCATACTTGTTTCAAAATATGCCCAGGGATCTTCTATGTGTGCACCAAATTTTACAGCACAGTATCACTGTCACTGCACCTCACTTTGAAAGGTGACACAATTTTCTGAATGGCTTCAACAGAGCCATGTTACCCAACTGCATCAATACGAGAAAGAGGGAGTAAACCAAATTGGATAGCTGTGCAGAACTGAGAAGCAGCAGAGTCATTGTAGCATGTGTAAGTGTCATTATAATTACAAGTCAAACCGCTCATTTGCCAAAATAGACACACACCCATTGTGATAATTTATTCTTTATTTTTACTCTCAAATAAAGTATCTTTTTATCCCACATTTGGAATGTTTGTACTGATCCATCAGATTGTGATACACTAATTATAGCTTGCAGACAGCATTGTACATTTTTATATGAAGAGCGACAACATTCCTTTTAATTTATTCATATTTGCATACAAAAATGAAGCTCAATGTTCTGCACAAGAAGTAAAAGGAAAGAATTGTAATCAAAGAAATATTTTAAAAAATACATAGATGCATGCACAATACAAATAAAGAAGTAATTAAGAGAAGTGGACGACACGGTGGCGGCATGGGTAGCGCTGCTGCCTTGAAGTTAGGAGACCTGGGTTCACTTCCCGGGTCCTCCCTGCGTGGAGTTTGCATGTTCTCCCCGTGTCTGCGTGGGTTTCCTCCCATAGTCCAAAGACATGCAGGTTAGGTGCATTGGCGATCCTAAATTGTGCTTGGTGTGTGGGTGTGTGTGTGCCCTGCAGCGGGCTGGCACCCTGCCTGGGGTTTGTTTCCTGCCTTGCGCCCTGATATTGGCTCCAGCAGACCCCCGTGACCCTGTAGTTAGGATATAGTGGGTTAGATAATGGATGGATGGGAGAAACCTTGAGCAAAGCCTGAACTACTAGTCTTTAATGGTAAATGACATGTGTTATGGTCAGATGAACAGAGAAAAGAGGAAAACAAACACTCCAGCTGATGGCATAGTGGGAAATAAAAAACCTCTGGGGGTCCCAAGGCGAAAAAACCACACAGGCCCCAAAAGACAGTCATTAAAACATAAATGTTATAAACTAATTCCTTATTGTTATGTTATGTTATGTGACATTCTAAAATTTCAAGGCAGAGTCTCACCAATAATTGGAGCATCCATATTTCTTCTAACATCAAATATAATATACATTTGTGCATGATTTATAATATAAAGTTATGTTAATTATATTCACAGGGTGCATAATAGTTAGTAATAATACATTACATTAAGGGGGAGTGGTGGCTCTGAGGTTAAGGATCTATGCTGGTATCTGGAGGGTCAAACCCTGTTACTGCCAGAAGGACTCCTATTCTGGTGGGCCTCTGAGCAAGGCCCTTAACCTGGAAATTGCTCCAGGGGTGCTGTACAATGGCTAACCTTGTGCTCCGACATCCAAAGGTCATGCGGGAAGACAATTTCACTTCGAGGATTGATAAAGTTTAACAACAAATCACAGCTGAAGAGTCCTGAGATCTGCTCTCAGCCAAAGTAGTGTCTATCTGCCATTTGCACACTATTTTTATCAGATAATGTGACCTCTTTGTATACCTTAGACATGCATCTTCGGTCACCTGATGATTCTAAATTGGCCCTGTGTGAGTGAGTGTGAGCCTGTGTGCGAGAGAGTGCCTACCATGTTGATGGACTGTATTTAGCATACAGAAATAATAAGTGATTCAAATCCACCCATCTATCCATTTTGTGTTAATTAAAAATAAAATTATAAAGTTAAAATGACTTATCAGAAATATATAAAATATAAAACCATATAAAATATGCTTAATGTGCATGTATCATATAAATAAATAAATGAAGTGTACAATTTTACAATACAATTATAACATACTGAGAAAATCTTTTCCACCTTAATAAAAGAATAAGTGACTGTGTGTCTGTGTATCTCTGTGTCTCTGAGTCATTCCAACAGATGGCGCATCACAAACATCTGTAGTAATAAAACAAATTGCATTTGTCATTCCAACAGATGGCACAACGCTAACATTAACACTGCTTTCACAAATCCCATACCAAATGGCATGTAACATTTAATTGCTATGGCTGTTTGTGATTCACAATCTGTTGGGATGACAAATGCAACGCATTTTAATGCAGTATGCATTGCAACATATATTACAATGGATGGTGCATTGCAAATGTTAACTCTGAACACACTGAGGTCTACATTGATTGCTTAGATTTCAATCCATCTTAGATGGGTAGCACAGCTAATCCTACATAAATTTATTACAGATGTCATATTTATTAGAAACATTTAATGCTCCTTGTGCTTTAGAAGCCCTATAATGTGTGAATAAACATTAGAATTTAGTGTATGAAAAAACAGTACTTTACATTTACATGAAAAATATGATCCAGTGATGGTCCAGGTTGTAACAATGCTGCTGAGATGGTTTAAAGGGTTTGAGAATGTATAGTACATATATATGAAGGATTTTTTTTAAAGCCCTGATGCCTTTATTGAGTGAGGCCTGAAATTATGACACACAATCAAAATTGCTTTTTTCCACCTATATCCCCAGTGTCCATTGGACTCAGCTGACACTGTTCTTGCCTTACTCTGCCCAGCCTTCATCAGAACATTCAATTCAGTCTGCAGCTCAGCTAATTCACATCCACATTTTTCACTCGGCCTACTTCTCTCCTATTCGAAATAAGGTTTTATTTTTTTGATCATCTCTTTCCACAATAATGGGTTTTTAGAGGGGAGTTTAGTTCACTTAGCCTAGACATGCATGCCTCACTCGCCTGTTCCTCGTCTGCTGAGCAGACAGAGGGCTGCAGTTTTGAAGGCGGCATTTAAGAAGTGCAGCTCCTCATCAGATATTTCACAGCATCCCAGCTGGTGACTTGTCACACTACAGTGCGAACCTGAAAAGCAGCATCGGGCGATAAAGTAAATGCAAAATGCCTCAATACTATGAAACTAAAAAAGCCAGGATGGGAACATTTTGGTTGTCTGTTCTTCTTCTGAAAAGAAAGTAAACCAAAATAGGGACTAGCCAGTTTGTCTGAATTATGAAACAAGGGTGTTTTTGCAAAAATATTCTTAAGTAAAAAAAGCCTGAGAGCCCAGGTGTTGGTTTAGATAACTGTCATGCATGACTGTTTCACTGTATGTGGGAACATCAGAAATAGGTGGTTGTAAACCTCACTGCAGGTATTTAAAGGAATACTCAAAAATTATATTTTTTAATATGTTACTTACTCCATGTACTTTGTACTGGCAGCAGAGAACAATTTTTATCTCACTTTTTCATGTATAATGAAGAGAGAAAGGTTTATGACTTCACTATTAGAAGCCAATACAGAGCAGTGCTGTGCAATGGTTCATGATGTGAAAAACATTCATGGAAAAAAGAAACAAAACAAATCTCACATTACTCATGTCACATAATCCAAGTGACAGTTATCCAGGCGTATAAACAGAATGTGCAAAATGCATGCTTTTTAAAAAAATATTATACTTTATGAATAATCAGCACAAATCATACACAGGAAACTAAAGCTTCATGGGGGTCACTTTTTAAATTCAAGACAGGACTCTTGAGCAATGAAATGAGGGAAGCTCTTCAGTTCAAAAATTCTCTCCTATAAGGTTTTAGTATCCTGTTTATGCTGTGTGCTGGTTATTTCAGAAGTATATATCATTAAAAAGGCATGTATTTTGTAACTGGAAAACTGACGGGTAGATTGTGCCAAATGAATAATGTGAGTTTTTATTTTTCTTTTTTCCATGGATGTTTTTCACATTGTTTGCCACTATACAACATTGGTCAATAATTGTTTCTATTATATCATAAACATTTTTCAAGAAAACACGAGATTAAAAGTTTTTCTTGGCCTTCACTTCAAACTACATGGGGTAAGTAACATGTAAAAAAAAAACACTTTTTGGGTGCAGTATTTCTTTAAGGCCTCTCTCTCTTTGTCTCTCACACACACACACATTGCAACAAATGCATGCCGTCATTATTTACTTATATATTAACAGGAGGTGTTCTGGTCATGTTCTGATTTGGGTAATTCTTCCACTGACTGGCATACATGATGAACATAAGAAGACCATTAAATTACATTAAAGTGCAGAGTAGCTGCAGCTCTCTTGTGATGATTACATGTGTAACTATGCAGTTGGTACATTAGACATTACCATGATTTCCTTTGTACAGAATCTGACCTAAGGAGTTAACTCAGCCAGTATTAGAATAAGAGCCCCTGTCAACAGACCACTCTACAGTTTTACATGGAGCCTACAAAGGCACTACAGCTAGATGAAGCATTAAATTGTGGCCTGTTCAAATGTTACTAGCATGTACTGACATTTCGATTTTAGATGGGCAGCTGCAGTTACCACGGGGGCCACTATAAGCAGCTGGTCTGCTGTTCATGTTAAGCTACATTCCTTTCTTGAGAGGTTTCTATAGACAGATAATCTACTGCTTTTTTTGCTGGACTGGTCATCAGTTGGAAGCATTCTGCATCTTTTAACAGAGGATCAAATAGCCTGAAGGTCCTACAAAGTGGCAGAGGTTCAGAAGCCATTAAGAAGACTAACAGAATGTTAGGTTATATAGCACCATGTGTGGACTACAAGTCCAAAGAGGTTATGCTCAACCTTTATACTGCACTGGTGAGGCCTCATTTTGATTACTGTGTGCAGTTTTGGTCTCCAGGCTACAAAAAGGTCCAGAGATGAGCGACTAGGCTGATTCCAGGGCTACAGGGGTTGAATTATGAGGAAAGATTAAAAGAGCTGAGCCTTTACAGTATTACAGATTAAGAGGTTACATGATTGAAGTGTTTAAAATTATGAAGGGAATTAGTACAGTGGATCGAGACTGTTATTTTAAAATGAGTTCATCAAGAACACGGGGACACAGTTGGAAACTTGTTAAGGGTAAATTTCGCACAAACATTAGGAAGTTTTTCTTTACACAAAGAACTATAGGCACTTGGAATAAGCTACCAAGTAGTGTGGTAGACAGTATGACGTTAGGGACTTTCAAAACTCGATTTGATGTTTTTTTGGGAGAAATAAGCAGATAGGACGGACGAGCTTTGTTGGGCTGAATGGCCTGTTCTCGTCTAGAGTGTTCTAATGTTCTAATTTTAATGTTCTAACATTAGTGGAGACACACAGTTTAACTAAGGCTGCTACTCTTTTTAAAGGGGCTGCAATTTAGGTTGGCAATCAAATGACAACTGGTAAAAATATAGTTGACCACAATGTAAAAAGAAATGCAAGTTGGATATTCTGACCAAGATGTCTTTTTTTGAATTGTTAAAGAAGATTTGTTGAACATGCTGAATATTTTGTTTTTGTTTTCTTGCATTTCTCTTGTAGGCCCTGACAAAAAGGGAGACCTCTCGTCCACTGCCAAATCTGGGCTCATCCGTGGCATTCAGTTCAAAATCCAGCAGGGTGTGGCTTCAATAGCTCACCATGCTGGTATTGCTTCCTCCAGTAACAAGCACTGCTCCAAGACTCCGCCGGAATTAAGGAGAGGGGATAGCAATCAACCCTGGCAGTCACCTGCTGAAAATCATTGTGAGGGGAAAGAATTGAAGAAAAAGAAAAAAGGGCAGAGTGCAACTGCAGAGCCCAATATTAGTGCATCTAACGTAGAGCCCGATTGGTGGAGGCAGTGGGATTGTTTGCAAAGTAGGCTGAAAGAGAAAGGAACCAGTTGCACCCTGAAAGAGGATCCCCGAGACATTTTGTCAGACAACAGTAAAGAGAAGGAAGCATACTGTGTTTTGGGAAGAAACCTTGAAAATGACAGGGATGTTGGACTATTTGCAAATATTGAGAAAGACAGAAAACAAAAAGACTGGAGACCCATGAAGAGAGATGAATTTGGAGAGAAACTGGGAGGACACAAAGATGGAAATGAAGGCGCTATCAAGCAGAGCAGGAACCGAGATGAGAGTTGTCTTGAGGATAGGGTTGAAGATAGAGTGAGAGAGAAAAGGGAGAGATCTGGGGACCGACGTCAGGACAGTAGGGAAAGAACTGGAGACAGACACAAATACAAATCCAGAGACCGAGATGAGGCCTGGGAGGAACCCGATGAACATGGACGAGGTGACCCAGATGGGGATGGATTCCAAGAGGTGGGTAGAAGCAGGCCTTGTAGCAGAAATTTAGATTATAAAAACGGAGGACAAAAGCCAGGTGACCCTAGCGATAAAAGCAAGATGGAAGTCCAGCAAGAGATAACCAATAGACATACAACAAGGAAGTCTGCAAATAAGCAGTATAATACCTCAGCTCTGCAGGCTGCTAAATTGGAAGCACCTCCACAGCTTGATACATCCTCTCAATATGCGATAAAAGACAAGACACCGATTAATGCCCAGAGTCCACTGCTCAGTGACCAACAAGACTCTGTAGCCTGTGTCAGCATATTGGAAGAGACATGGAATGAGCAACCCTCGGAAAAAGCAGAGTTGAAACCAGGGTTAGGATGTTTGGGCAGACAGATCTCCATGGTGTCACCTGTGCAAAATGAAATGGGTGGAAGCATGGAAGAAGGAGAGGCTCAGGCAAGGAAGACAATGCTACCTGGTCCATGGCTAGTCCCCAGCAAGGAAAAACTCTTGGAGGTTCTTGGCTCAAACAGACTGAAATGAAGAGAAGTGAGACTGCAGGGAAAAAAATGAAAAGCCATTCTAAACTTTTCCTAATGCTCAGACAGCCTTGAGAATGACTTTGGATGCCACAGAGCTGTTTTCAAACAATACCTAAAGATGTGCATCACATCCACTTGTTTAGCAGTTGCACGTCTATGCAGAGCTTATGACTAACGTGGGAAAAGCTGTACTGTAGCTTATGTTAATTTAAGGTTTGATTTACCTAAGGCAGCCATTTGTCAGCTGTACTTAATTGTCAGCTAATGTGTGGATTGTTCAGGGGGAAACTGCCACTTTAGCAGGATGGCTGGCACAACCATTCAGTGTCCTTGTAGTATCCATCCACATAGTCAATCCATGTCAAGTATTGCTAGCCATGCCACCAGGGCTTCTACAGTTTACTCTTTCTTTCAAGGCAATGAGAAGAAAATGTTAGAATGAAAACATGTCTCAGGACTGCCTATAACTTGAGGGTATATCAAAATGCGTTGCCTTTAAAAGTCCAAAATACCTATGCCTAGTATTGCACATCAACTCCAGATATGATACTTGAGTCACTTCTTCATGTCGTTGAAGTAAATCCACATCCAAGGCCTGAGTGAAACATGTTGAAGAAATAATTCATGTGGTTTTTCATTCTGACCAAATTACTAAACAGAAGCAGATTTCAGCCATTTTATCAAAAGAACATATTAACTAAATTCAGACCCTTCTTCATCTTTTCTTTCCTTCTAAATATACATTTTACAGTAAGAAGATTTACCATTAGTACTGTCTAGTGTGCCACATGTGTTCATTTGTCACGAAGAAAATGAAGAACCCGAACAACAGCAAATGCATCCATTCATCCATCCATCATCCAACCAGCTATATCCTAACTACAGGGTCACGGGGGTCTGCTGGAGCCAATCCCAGCCAACACAGGGCACACGGCAGGAAACAAACCCCAGGCAGGGTGCCAGCCCACCGCAGGGCACAGCAAATTCATAAAAATTGTATTCAATCACATAAAGCACTAAGATGTTTACTGACAATTGAGTGTGAAAATTAAATTGAGATCTTACAACAGGGAAGATAAGTACTGAACACGTGAACATTTTTCTCAGTAAATATATTTCTAATGGGGTTATTGACTTGAACTTTTCACCAGATGTCGGTAACAACACAAGTAATCCACACATACAAAAAAATCTAAACAAATAAGTCTGTAAATTAAGTCACCTGTAATAAAGTAAAATGACACAGAGAATAAGTATTGAACACGCTCACTGAAAGTTATTTAATACTTAGTAGAAAAGCCTTTGTTGGTAATGACAGCTTCAAGAAGCCTCCTGTATAGACAAACTAGTGACATGCATTGCTCAGATGTGATTTTGGCCCATTCATCCACACAAACCGTCTTCAAATCCTGAAGGTTCCAGGGGCTCAACTCTGATCTTCAGTTCTTTCCATAGATTTTCAATTGGATTCAAGTCAGATGACTGACTGGGCCATTGTATTAGCTTTATTTTCTTTCCCTGAAACCAATTGAGAGTTTCCTTGGCTTTGTGTTTGGAATCCTTGTCTTGCTGTAATGTCCATCCTCATTTCATCTTCAGCACCCTGGTAGATGGCAGCAGATTCTTATCAAGAATGTCCTGGTACATTTCTCCATTCAGCCTCCCTTCAATTATATGATGTCTGGTATGGTGTTTTTGGGGTGATGTGCAGTGCCATTTCTCCTCCAAACATGGTGTGTACAATGATATCCAAAGAGTTCAATTTTGGTCTCATCTGACCAGGCCATATTCTCCCAGTATTTCATTAGCTTGTCTAAATGTTGTGCAGCAAACTTTAAACAAGCTTCAACATGCTTTTTCTTCAGCAGTGGAGTCTTGTGCGGTGAGCGTTCATACAGGCCATGGCAGTTGAGTGCATTACTAATTGTTTTTTTTTAAACAACTGTACCTGCTAATTCTAGATCATTGTGAAGTTCTCCGTGAGTGGTTCTTGGCTCTTAGACAATTCTTCTCATTATTCGATTGACTCCTCTGTCAGAAATCTTGTGAGGAGCACCTGGTCGTGGCCGGTTTATGATGAAATGATGTTCTTTCCACTTCCAGATTATGGCCTTAACAGTGCTCACTGGAACATTCAGAATTTTAGAAATACGTCTGTAACTAGTCCCATCAGTGTGTTTTGCAATAGTAAGTTTGTGAAGGTTTGAGAGAGCTCTTTGCTTTTACCCATCATGAGATGCTTCTTGTGTGACACTTTGGTAATAAGAAACCTTTTTATAGGCGATCAATTAGGACTAAACCAGTTGATATTAATTTGCACTGACAGGGAGCAGGTTTGTTTTCTAAATACTGACAGATTTCAGCTGGTTTCTTGGCTTTCCATGCCTTTTTGCACCTCCTTTTCTTCTTGTGTTCAATACTTTTTCCCTATGTCATTTCACTTTATTACATGTAACTTAATTTATGGACTTAGTCATTTTGAGTTCTTTGTATGTGTGGATTACTTGGGTTGTTACCAACATCTGGTGAAAATTTGATGTCAATAGCCCCATTAGAAATAATATCTACTGAGAAAAACGTTGAGAGTTGGTCTTCAGTTGAATTCTATATATTCTTGTATTGCACTCTCCAGAGTACAGACTCTTAACACAAACCTTCAATTATGCTATAACACTGACAAAGTGCTAAACCTTATGACTTTATAACTACATCTATCAATGATAAAACTAAAAAAGATGTGCCAATATTAAGTCCCGTTAACACAAAAATGACAAGTTAAGTACTGAAAAAGAAAAATATACAATTTATAACATTTCTGAAGAAACAAAAAACACCTTTTTGTCCACGATTGATGATAACTAGCAGCATAATGATCCTAGTAAGCAGAATTTGAGCAATAATAATAGGCTTCTTTCCAGTTTTTGTTCTTTTATCTTTTATTTTTACATGATAGAGCATGTCATTAGTCATAGGGACAAACAATAATGATTGCCATTTTAGGCACTTCAGTGCTGTCGGTGTCAACTTAAGCTCAATCAGACAAAAATTAGGGTTGTGTAAGATATATTATTAAAATATGTTATGAAATGAATATTAACTGCTTTATAACAATGAGATTAAATTGTATTTATATTGCATCTTCCAGAATACAAGATTGCTAAAGAAGGCAAACACACAAATGAATATAATATTTGCTCTTGTCCAGACAGATGTAGTGCATGCTGGGTCATAAATGTAAAGTGTTTTCCATGTTAATCTGTAGTGGATGGGCCATATTTTAGGTTAATCAGATGAGCACTCAAGATTTAAATGCTGTTAAAGAAGGCTGGGCAATGTAACATGTGCTTTATCACACTAGTAAGGAGAAAATTAAACTGTATTGTATATATATGGCCGTTCCTTTAACACTGAGTTCTTTGTGCCAATTGTAATTCCATAATTAGGTGTTTATTTTTCACTCATATGGTCATTTATCCTTGATATTTATGGATTTTCCACCACAGTAGTCACAGGGAGATGGAGCCTGCCCTGACAGAGTTAAATACAGGACTAAAGCTAACCCATGATGGAGCATCAGTCCACTCCAGGGCACGCTCCCCAATACACAAATACAGTAGATTGGGAGCTGGGAATCAGAATGACCAACATGCTGTTTTGTTAGTGTGGGAGGAAATGAGTGAACATGGAAAATGTGCAAGTGAATTACACACACACAGACACTGCTGCAGCATTTCCATTAAATCATATAACAGTTTAAGATATTAATAAATCTGTTCTAATTAAATGAATGAATTCAGGGCCATTAAGGGCTGGAGTGCAAGTCCAGTTCATCACAGGGCTCATCCACACACAGCAAACCTCGTGCCAATTTAGAAATGCAAATTAACATAACTTACATAACAATTTTGAGAATGTGCGAGAAAAACTAATTCAAACACAGGGTGAATGTGTAACTGCATGTCAACAGTAACCAGCCAAAGAATTCAAACTGAGGACAATGGATCTGCGAAGTGGCGCTAGTCACCGTGCCACCATGCCACCTGGAACTGTTATAATGGGTTTAAAATTTTTACTTTGGGTCTTTAATTTAGATATTCTGCAGCCTTCCTGGAATCAATTTCCAGCAAGATGTCTGTGTGACGTATAACCTGTAAACAGACTGTGACCAATATCATTCCAGTGTTTCAGGATTGAAGCATTACAGAACAAAATCAATTCACTAGAACTTTGGTTTCACTAAGTGCATTTTTTTCTTTTTTAACAGACAGAACAAAGAAAGTTCCCTTTTGAAATTCTGTTTCAAATAAAGGTGGCAAATTAAAAAGAGTATACATTTCTTTCAGAGCATATTTGAATAGCTTGTCAATCTTCAATCTACCTTCATTTTATTTGTCCATCCGTTCATCATCCAACCTGTTATATCCTAACACATGGTCACGGGGGACTGCTGGAGCCAATCCCAGTCAGCACAGGGCACCAGGCAGGAATAAATCCTGGGCAGGACACACACACACACACACCAGGGACAGTTTAGGATCGCCAATGCACCTAACCTGCATGTCTTTGGACTGTGGGAGGAAACTGGAGCACCCGGAAGAAACCCATGCAGGGAGGACCCGGAAGGCGAACCCAGGTCCCCTTACTGCGAGGCAGCAGTGCTACTACTGTACTACCGTGCCGCCCACTCATTTTATTCGTGCTGTAGAGAATGTCACTACTCTGTAGTCTAAAACATTGACAAGCAGACCTGGCACTGGCCAGTAGTCCATTGGCTTTGTTATTTATGATGCTGGACTGGATGGCATAGGTGTCAGTTAACATAAAACATTAAGAATGTGAGAGGAACCACACAGATACAACAAGAAAGTGAGCCAGGCACTAAACCCAAGACCCCACAACTGTAAGGTGACAGCAGATCTGTAGGTATCAACTGCTCACCAACTGTTATACACATATGGCTGTCTTTATGTTCATTATCCCTCAATTTCCAAAGTCATTTGAAGTCATCTGGTTGAACTGTGCACTTCAACTGTCCTAGAGCCATCCATCCATCCATCCATTATCCAACCCGCTATATCCTAACTACAGGGTCGCAGGGGCTGCTGGAGCCAA
The DNA here is from genome assembly GCF_016835505.1 of Polypterus senegalus. Taxonomy (NCBI): domain Eukaryota; kingdom Metazoa; phylum Chordata; class Cladistia; order Polypteriformes; family Polypteridae; genus Polypterus; species Polypterus senegalus. The sequence goes on along the minus strand of NC_053166.1, from coordinate 75,682,655 downwards.
TCCCAGCCAACACAGGGCACAAGGCAGGAAACAAACCCCGGGCAGGGCGCCAGCCCACCGCAGGGCTGTCCTAGAGCCATCTTTCCAAATTCACACCCCTGTTACACAAGTGTATTTTGTTCTAGTTTTAGTCACTTCAAAGGAGAAGATGCGCTGGGTGCTACAATACGGCTAGCCACTGACTTGTGGTAAAGGTTCAATGAATGTGCCAGTTGTCCTTCAGGGGGCAGTATCCACTGGGGGCAGTGCTTTGTATTTCAAATGCAGTGTATATTTATACATGTTCAATAATTCCATATCTGTTTTTTACAAATTACCTTTGCAGTTTGAAGAAATCACTGTCATTTTTTTTCTGTAAGGAAAGAACACTTTAAGAAGACAATTGTACGCTATCCATTGCTTTTTAAGAGTGTTAAATCTTTATCTGGTCTAATGCAACATTTTTAAGGGAGATCCTCATTTTTTAGCAGGGCAACATCCATTTTACTTCTGAGCCAATAACGTCACTTACATCTATTTTACTGTACATTTCTTTTTTTCCTTTCTTTTAAAGCTGGTACAGTAAATCGGTTTGAGCCTTGTGAACAAATATATATATATAGCATGCACATTTATATATTCTGCAAAAAGAGAGCTTTGTACAGTTGTATCTAATGTTTTCTGCTTAAAATAGATTACCCCTGTTATTTACCTACAAATGTATTTACAATATTACAGTTCTGAGTAATATATTTTCTATATAAAATGGTCTAGGTACAGACTTTTTGACAGATGCTTTTAACAAATGATGCCTGTGGATAGTGTACAGAACTGATTTTTACGTTACAAATGAGCCATTCATAGGCTGTCTTCAAATGGCCAGTCTTGGGGGTTGATTTTTTTAAGAGCGATCCCAGGCAGCTAGTAAGAAATATATTTACAATGGGCTAGTTTGGGGCCAAACACAGTATTGTGACTTTTCATTACAGACGGACCAATTCTATGCCATAACCTGCAGTGTTTTATAATGGGGCATGACACCAGCATCGCTCGTCCCCGTGTATTTCCAAAGATGCTCTGCTGCTGTTGCTTCTTAGCAACCCCTTTATCAGTCTGGGCAGCCAGATGTCCTCTTTAGTTAATATTTTTGTTAACTTGGTGACTTCTTCCTACATTTAGCCCCAAATATCCAGCAGTGTGTGGGTTCCATATCTAAAAAAATGAGTAACTACCTCCTCACTGTCTTTATTTTCAGTGTACAATCTTTTCTTTCTGCTCATTCAAGTTCCTTCTAAGTTAACATTTACATGGGCAGTAATTAATGCTGCTGTTAACAAACTACATTTCAGTGCTAAGAACTATCCCTGGAAATTCACCAAACATCTGCTGCTTTAGTCAAAAAAAGCTTCTAGAGAAATAATTGACTTTAATTTAGAAACAGGTCCTAAACTTGTACTTAATTTGTTAGATGAGGAAATTAACACTGTTGAATATTTCTAAACTGAAAGAGAGACAAGTGAAGGAAATGTCCTAAAAAGAAAACAATATGTTTACATAAAGAATCAATTAAAAAATGTGTTAAATGGAGAGTCACAGACAAATACAAGAATGCCAGATGGGTATTTCATGAAGTTCTTTGACCTACTTGTGGTCCACCTCACGTTAACCTGATGGTCCAGGCTTTGTTGGTTTCACAACAGTGACTTTATTTTAAAACAGTATTATATACAGTAATACAAACCAGGATTATGACAGCAAGCTAAACATGCCTGGGTACATGGATATTCACTAATTTTCCAATGGCCATATTCAGTTCAGCTTGTCCCAGCAGCACTGAGTCAGGTAGCAGGCCTGGGCAGGGAATACCAACTTGTACTGACTTTGCCATTTTGCCAGTATTTGGGAAGTGGAAGGAAAACTCATGCAGACATAAAAAGAGTTCCACACAGGCAGTTCCAGGGCCAGCAGTGAAACCCAAGACTCTGTGTATGTGTGGCAGAATGTCAGGGAAAAAAAAGTGAGACACACATTATTTTAATACCAGTAATGGCACACTGCACAATAATGTGCATTTAATACACTTGACTTGAGCATTGATAGTTTTCATACTCTTTCTCTGTACGTTTAGCATTCATTTGCTCAGAGGTTAATGCACTTGCTGCTTCCTGAGCAGCTCTTCTTTTCTCCACCCTAGCAGCCCGCTTCTTCTCTTCTTTCGTTGGCATCTTTTTGCATTAAAACTGACTGAAAGTCAGCGTTTGTGTTACTTAGTACGTTTTTCTTTAATTTTTCACTTAAGCTGGCACTTAAGTCTTCAATCTGCCTCAAGAATGATTTAAAATATGAAGAGACAGGGGAAGTGACGGCGAAGGTGGTAACGATGAGAATGGTGCCCGTACACATGCACCGCACGGCCGCCCTGCTGCCCGCTGCCAAGAGTTGATTCTACGATAAAATAAAATAAAAATTAAAAGTTGAATAACCTTGGAGATCAATCATCACCCCGAAAGCGGATAGTAGACATCACGTAGTATATGTGTACCAAATTTCAGGTCAACAGATCAAACAGTTTGCGAGATACAGGCGAGTTAAAATCCTGGACAGACAAACAGACAGCCATGGTAGCGTACTATATATAAAGATAAATAAGAAAGAACGTTTTGCACTTTAAAAATAAAAAATTACTACTTTTGCTAAAATCACAGCTCCAGATAAAGCAAGAGAGGCAGCTTACAAAGTCTTGTAGACTTCTACAAGTCTCAGTTAGTGATGTTCAGTGCTGATTAAATAATAATCTTCATTCACAACAGATTCATCCCTCCACAACCCAATGTGTTTACTGGCAGACTCAAAGACTTATACTCAGCCCCGCTTACCCAGCACCTTCTCTAACATGATAGCCATGACATTGATTAGATCCAGTATTTGCATTCAACTGCTCTGGGCTATTGTGGTTATGCCACAAAATGCTGAAATGTGTCCGCATGTCATTCCGTCTTTGCATTTATGTCTACAATCAGTGAAGCCACACAGATACCAAAGTCATTTGTGAAGGCCTCCATGCCCAGACACGGGTACTCTTAGAAATGTTGAGTGAGACCAGTTTAAGTCTGGGCATATTGTTATGGATATCGACATGTATACAGTTTTTAGTGAGTGAGCTTCATGAAATAATCCACTGGTCTGTGATGCTCACTGATGTTGGCTCCTGAAGGGATTTATTGAATTATTTAGAGAAGACAAGCACTGATTAACTTATTTCCATTTCCTAAACTTGTCTGAAGTCTGGGCGTATTTTTTTCCAATCTCAAGAAGAAAGTTAGCTATCCATTTTTATTTCAGACCAGTAGAATGGATGGAAAGAAAAAAAGGCCAAATGTCATAAACTTTCTTTAGATTTGAATTACAGTAAGGGATCAAGCACTCAATATTCATCTCCAATCTATATTAAACAAAGGAGGTTTAAAATACGTTTGGATAGGGCAATCCACATAGAAATAGTTTAGAATAACTTATGAAACGTTGTGCAGCAGAGATTTTTACTTTTGTAAATAACTGTATGAATCTCCACTTATATTATCTGTGAAAAATGAAAACAACTTTTATGAAACCAAACATCTGGAACGGTAATTTTGATAAACCTGCCAGTAAGCCAGATTTAACAAACAAAAGGATGAAAGGCAGCATCCATTTTCATTGGTTAAGAAGTTATTTGTCATTTTATTTAGTACTCATATATCCCTAATGCCAAGGTTGCCATAACAGTTAAATCACAGAAGACAGTATACTATAAACGTCTCCTCCTATTACAGATTCCTGCCCCCAACCCCACAGTGCCTTGTGTGAGCAGACTGCTACTTCAGGACTGCAGCCACCACTCTTGAGAAGATTTCTAGGGTGGGATGCTCTTTTATCCCCAGGGTAGCAAAGGATGCAACAGTTATCAAGAAAAAAAAAAAAACTTTTATATTGTAAACTGATACTGTACCAAACAAATATCTCAGATGTATGTTGTCATATTAACACTTCCTACCTGTATATTACATGTGCCATCAATAAATCTGACAATCTAAACTTGAAACGATAATTGTCCTGTTTTTTATCTTGCAGTGGATGTGAAATATCAGGTAGGATAATAAGGAGCTGAGCTTCAAGTACCAAGTGCTTTTGACAATGTCAAGTAAAACCTTCCAATTAGAGCCCCATCAAACTCAAAGCGGCATGGAAAATCTGGTGTTAACAAATCACTATGCCGCTTAGATTACTCTTTAAGGTTTTAATTACTGTACACTTTCCAGCAATGAAATTAAAAGCAACGCAATTTGAACAATTGGTTTGGTTTCAATGAATATTTATAGTAAATACTTTTTAAACTTATTAATAGTTACTACGATTGCATGCAATGAATAAAGGACAGATTGCAATAAAACACAAATTTTCATATTAGTGCAAGTTTATGTATCTGAAATCAAAAAGGAAGATACTAAAAAAGTCAAAACTATAGCATTCATGGCAAACCTAAAACTTTATATATGTCTCCCCAAATGGATAACAATTTTATGAAGAAATTAAAGACTGTCATGAAGGCATTTAAAATCTTTTTAAATGTACGTTAAACATGTTCACATTTCCATAAAGGTAATAATGCTGTGACTGAAAACAGAGCTGAGATTAGAACAAGGGGGCATGGTGTTTCATCAGGATCTGAACTCGAAACTCCAGCACAAATGTAAATTTGTAAAATGTGTATACTTACATTTTATACTTGCACTTATATTTGCAATTTTACCTGAGAACCCGTCACAGTGCTCTATGTCTGCACTGACTGAAGAGCGCTATACAAAAATAAGCTGAATTGATTATACAGGGAGCCCTACTAATAGGCCACGATGAGATCAGCAATAGTAAAGTACAACATTGTGCTTTAAAAAGTGAAGTGAGAGAAGTACAGCATCTTACATTAATTCAAATAAATGTACACAAAACATAAAAATGAAGACAATGTAAAATCTATATAGTAAACGGTGGTTGTAATTCACCCGGATGTGATTTTTTTGTTATACTGTTCTTGGTCCTAATACTGACTTGTGTTTATTTGGGATTTCAGTTTTCATAATACAGTATATTTTATATATCTGCACACTGGGTTATTATGTGAAGGTATGATTGACACACATGAAAAGATTCAAATTGATGTGAGAATAAATAGCCCCATCGACTCTGTGAAAGGATTTTTATTAATCCAAAACGGAAAGAGCCCAGGTAACTCTGAATAATGTTAATATCAAGAAAACAATCTCTCCATGCAGTCACGTGTTAACAGATCTTCTATGTTGCCTCGAGATCTTTCAGATGCGGCTTCTTCTCTTAGAGATCAACTAGACTCCTATGGGTTTAATCTTCCTTTTATACAGCATCTCTCCAAGGCAGCAAAACTAAAAGGGGTTTGTTCCTCAAATCTTTTTTTTTTTGGTTGCTCTTCTGGAAAGTGACTTTTCTGGATCTTCAGAGAAATCAATTTTTCCTTCTTTGGTGTGTTCTTGACCACATGTATCCTGTTCCCTTCTGCAAAACAGCAAAGTGGCCTTTGAAGTATCTGAAGTTATCAACTATTGTTGTAGGTTCCCTTGTACTCAGTAAGGATAGCGCATGAAGAACAGGGCTAAACTGTGACTGTGTATTTTTGTACTGGATGGACCTCATCAAATGTTCAAATAACTTTGTAAATGATAATGTGCATTGTAGTAATGTTTATTGCTTTCTTAAAAATAAACCAAATAATCTTTAAAAAACACTGCACTGTTACACTGACAGTGCTATGAGTATAAATATGCTGAAACACAGAGGTGGCATGGTTTCCTGATTAGGTATTGACTGTGGCTCAAAGAAGGCCCTGAAGATATAGGGATATTATAGATCAATCACTGTGACTCAAATATAATATAAAAAGGTTATTATATAGGTTTTTGTGGTGTGTTTTTGATTTTGAGGAGATGTATAATAATTTGTTCAAGTATAGGATTTGCAATAACTGTTGTGGACTGTGAAAATGAGATGATTTTGTAACTATAAGGTGGCGCCACTGAGCCTCAAATCACAGACATAGTAATGCCGAGGCACAATTCCTGGTTCACATAAAAGATTTTCATCTGCTTCCACCACCTTCTTACAGAAACACCAGCCAAATGCACAATTATAAATTCTCTCCTTCCACCGCTTGCTGCTTCCCAACTCTGACTTAAATAAGTGAGGCTGTGGGCTTTCTTTTAAAATCTGACACGGGAATTGCTTCCAGTTATGCCAAGGTTGTCTGGAGCATTTCTGGGTTGTGTGGAAACCAGGGCAGGGCACCCTCTAGAGGTACCTAAAGACCCCGACGGGGTTGCATTTCCAGACTCCCATGCCACCCTGTGGCTGTCCTAATCGGGTTCACCCCTGAGGAACTCTGGTACCTGTCATGTAGGGGAATGAACTGCTCTCGGTATACCGGTTCACCCAGTCCATGCAATATCCAGGCAAGAATCCCTCCTTTATCCTGGCCAGAATGCCTGTCATTCCTCCATGGCACCTACACTATTTTGGTGAATTTGAAATTTTATTTCTTATAGAAGCATTCAGTTTACAAGTTCCTTTGACACATTCAGTGGTATGGTAATACCTGAAATGAAACATTTGAAGAGTGTAAGTAGGCAGTCCTTCAATGTTCAACTTCATTATAAAAGATTAGCCTAAAACATACCATGTTAATGTGTTTTATATGCTGAGTGTTGTGCACTATGGGAGGATAAGTGCAATTTAGATCATGAAGTATTTAAAACGCAGAAGACAGTAAATGCAGTGAATAGTAGCTCTGGGCTAATATATGAAGGTTCAATTCAATTTATTCCATTAAGCTTGTTTCCTCTTACAGGAATAGTGCATAGTACTGTACATAACCCAGAATCTGCTTAATCAAAATTTAATCGCATGAGAAGCAGGAGCCAATATTGACAGAATTGAATACAAACCAGGAACTAACCCTGGATGGGGCACCAGAAAAATACAGTATAGTAAATTTAAAACACAAAATGACTTGCAAAAAAAACAGAAAAGACAAAGACAACTAGGGACAGTGGCCCAGTTCACATCCCAGCCCAAGCACTGTCTGCGCGAGTCTGCTCTGTTACTGTATCTACTCTACTATTTGTTAATTGTGATTCTTAGGAAATAAACAAAGGAACACACACCACAGAAAAAGAGAATCAATAGATAAATGACAAAAGAGAGTTAGGAATTTGGCAAAAAATGAATATTTCTTAATTTATTATTAATGCTACAGCTCTTTTCAAAATGCAGAATAACAAAAGACGAAAGGCCAGCTAATTAAACGATTCAATCAGTTTGAGGTAATATGATTCACTGATCATGAAACCAGTTGGAACAAAAAATAGCAGCAGCAAAAATCCAACAGGACTGGGACTGGAAATCACTGCTTTAAGTACGCTGTTAATGACAAACCTGCAACAGTTCTTTATATCCTGCAATTTACCCTTTTTTATTACTGGGACTCTAATTACGGTTTTATAATAAATATTTTGAGATGAGAGCTTTACAGGGAATTATGCTCTCAGACTGTTCACTTTGTCTGGTATAAGTACAGGACACTAGAATTTAAGATGCAAAGTTGTTGGTCCAAATTCTTCCTGTAACTTGCTGTGAGATTTTTAGTAATTCACTTCATTTGCATGGGCTCCAATTGTAAAGAATATGTGCACTAGAAATCAAAAGGTTACTCACCTTTATCGAAATTTCAGCTTTCATTGTTAAAATCTAAAATCAAGAAAGGTTGTGTCAGGCTTTCATTCTCCTTTATAAGAATTTGTAATCAAAAATACTCAATGTACAAAAAATTGTTGATATCAGGAAAAAGAAATGTGCAAACATTTAATATTAGGGCATGTAATTCTGTTCAGATTTAACTAATCACATTATAATTCAAATTATAAATATTAGTAATTTCTCCCAAAAATTAAAATTCTACCTGGTGTATTTTTGCACAAAGATAATATTAATATTAACCATGTGGAAAAAGTCATATTGTCAAACGGTAAAAATTTTCAAACTTAATTTTACATGCATGTTTGGCACAAAACACACCACAGCCCAAAGAACAGAGTACCTTCTGTCCAACATGGTAAGAGTGGGATTGTGTTATAAGGTGTCTTCTCTGCACCTGGAGCTCTGGCTAGGATAAAGAGGAAAATGAAGTGTTTATAATGAGTACTAGGGGGGCCTACTAGGAGCCCCCCTGGCTCCTTTGGCGCTCAAACCCCAGTTGCGACCAGTCTGCCTCTCGCATTGTGAATAGGGGGCTGAACGTACCCCAAGAAGACACGGTTGCTCTTCCAAAACCCCCTCTTAAACGATGATACAATGGGAAACAAATACAGTTTGTTTGTTTTTTTACCTCCTCTTTGCTCGATCAGCCGCTGGCTGTTGCTGCTGCCGTGCTGCATGATGCGCATCTCAAACGTCGCTTTGAATGTTCAAAAGCCTGTACAGCAGCTGTTCTACTCTTTGTCTTTTATTTCCGGCCCCGGGTGTGGTTAAATCTCTTGGCACTCTTCGTTAAGTCTTGTCTTGTGAGATGTGAGTTCTTGATAGATTTTAGTTTATAATTTAAAAATGGAATAAGAATCTGAAAATCTAACAACATCACATTAAAGTTCGATATATTCTGAAAAGAATGATACCAAACAAATATATGTAGGTTTTAAAATAAGCCTGAATTAAAGTGTCACATAAAACCGTTGCACTTTTAGGCTTAGGATTGTAAATACTGTATATAGAGTAGATTTTGGAGTAAATCCTACTGCCTTTTGTCAGAAACCTGTGGTTAGAGAAGTATTTTGGTTTACTATGACAATGGTGTGAAGCACATGGCCAGCTATATTAAAAAAAAAAAAGAAGAAGATCAAAGTCCAAGAATCATCTAGTCAGAGGCCAGACCGCCATCCTACAGAAAACTTGTTGAGTTGTCTGTAGAGGGCTGGGCACAGGAGATAACGCCACAATTTGACTGAGCTTGAACTTCCTGTAAAGACGACTAGGATAACATGTCTACATCCAAGTGTGCTTAGTTAATAGAAAACTACATAAACAAACCAAATGCTGCCATCAAAGGAAACCATGCTTGCACAAAGTATTATGTAAAGGCTCTATACACTAGGCTACAAAAAGGACATAGCAACACTAGAAAAGGTCCAGAGAAGAGCAACTAGGCTGTTTCGAGGGCTACAGGGATTGAATTACGAGGAAAGATTAAATCAATCAATCAATCAACATTTATTTATATAGCACATATTCATACAAAAAATGTAGCTCAAAGTGCTTTACAAAATTAATAGAAAAATAGAAGACACAATAAAAGATAAACATAAGTCAACATTAATTAACATAGAATAAGAGTAAGGTCCGATGGCCAGGGTGGACAGAAAAAACAAAAAAAACAACTCCAAAGGCTGGAGAAAAAAATAAAATCTGTAGGGGTTCCAGACCGCCCAGTCCCCTCTGGGCAATCTACCTAACATAAGTCAAACAGTCCTCTTTGTATTTAGGGTTTTCATGGAAGGACCTGATGATGATGGTCACGTAGACTTCTGGCTTTCAGTCCATCAATGTTGGTGCATCATGATGCTTTGAGTAGGTGGTGGTAAATGACAGTATAATATACAGTTTAAGCAAAAGAAGATTAAGAGATGACATGATTGAAGTGTATAAAATTATGAAGGGAATTAGTACAGTGGATCGAGATTGTTATTTTAAAATGAGTTCATCGAAAACACGGGGACACAGTTGGAAACTTGACAAGGGTAAATTTCGCACAAAGAACGATAGGCACTTGGAATAAGCTACCAAGTAGTGTGGTAGACAGTAAGACGTTAGGGACTTTCAAAACTCGACTTGATATTTTTTTGGAATAAATAAGTGGGTAGCACTGGAGAGCTTTGTTGGGCTGAATGGCCTGTTCTCGTCTAGATTGTTCTAATGTTCTTGTGATGTAATTTGGATAGATTGCTGCTCGGGTTGGATTATACAGAATAACAGCAAGTAGTTGATGGTCTCCTTCCTCCATTGAACCTAAAGCTGCTGGAGCAAGGTGTCCACCCCTATGACCTTAATTAAATCAGGTGGCTTTGAAAATGAGTTAATTAAAATTTAAGGAAGTTTAAAAATATACTAGGTGCGGTGTAGCAAATAGTACAAAGTTTAATTAATGCCAAGATTTGAAAAGGCTGAGAAAATCTTAAAACTAACTGCCTTTGATTACTAGTCAAGAATAATGATAGAACTGTACAATTGGTAGCTACTGACTGAATCATCCCTCTGTCCATCCATGTTCTAAACAAAATACTGTATCTATTTTGGAGTCTTGGCGATCCAGCGTTTATCCCACTCAAGGAGGCTACCGACCCTGAAGCGTGTACCAGATCACTGAAGAAGACACTACTTCATGCACTCATAATAACGTACAACTGGTTAATTTAAGTAACATTCACATTTAATACTTTTGACAGGATAAGGGAAACTTGTCATATAGTGCATCAGGCAGCTGGAACAAAGGTGAAATGTAGTTTTATATTATATATATTATATATATTATAGTAGGTACACTGTTAGGAGATAAAAGGTTCAGTTCAGAAAAGGTAAAAATGCAGTGTAAATTTTTAACTTCTTCAGGAATAATATACCTGAAGAAATACCTAAAGAAACTCTGCTTGGAATGTGTGATTTAAAAGAAAGTGCCAGGCTCTGTTGTTTCGAGCAATTAATTACTAGTTTCGTTAAAAATGAAGGCCAAACTTTGATATCTATAGAACTAGGATCGCTCTTGATCCGTCAAACTACAAGCAACGAGTCTTCGCCGCGTTCGGCCGTTTGCCGAGAGAAAAAATAAATTAAATCTACGTTGTCTTACTTTCCCTCCTCGTCCTTAGGGGGCGCGTTAGTCGTCACTGTTTCTTACGCGTGTGGCTCCTTCATGCCGATCTACTTTTCTTGTCCTACTGACGATTTCGCACGTCTCTTCCGCACTCTCCGATTCCAACATGTCGCCGTCCTCGTCAATGCTGATGATGTCGAAGCTGCTGAGGCCAGTTTTCTTGCAGAGCCGGTCCGCGAACTTAGCACAAGTAAGAATTTACAGTTGTTTTTAGTCGAAACAAATCTCCATGTTAAATTCGTTTCAAGAATCGCCTTTGATTATATCATTAATTTGCAGAGAAAGTCACATTGCACACCTTGGCAAGATGCTCTTGTGTGTTGTTTGGAGGCGATCCGCTGGTGGGCGGGGCCGCAGTTAGGCCGTGATTGGTCATAGCGCTTGTCAAGCACATTGTTGAGTCTGTAATGCAGTGGAGGAGCGCAACGTTAAAATCCTTGTGCAATGCTTCCAATCCTGGCACCTTTGAGGGTTTGACATTCAATCCGTTTACACTTGATAAGTGGACAGAGTAAACCGAATGCCGCATAATAATGATTCTGGCTTGGGTGAGGCTGAACAGCATATTAGAATTTCTTAGTAACTTGACCCGATTCCTGTCAGTTTGTAGTTTGCTCTTTCACTGGAGTGTCAGATGTACTCATTTCAAGTCAAGTTTGTTGTTATTTGTACATATTACAGAGAAATTTGTGCCTCGGAACAGGCAAATTACAATACAGTAATACAAAAATAAGGTACTCGTGTGTTATCAACCCTGCCACTCAACCCAGATGCATTTGTAATGAACTAAGCTTATCGGCGATGACCCTTTCGGTGTTATACCGAACTTCGCGACAGAAGTAATGTTTAAAAAATATAATTTTACGTATTTTTTTTTTGTTTTGTAAATAAACGAATGTAAAAAAAAAACTATGACGTTTTTCTCTTCCCTGTGGTGGAGTTATAACACCAACATTAAAAAGTGTACTTAGCATGCAACATATATATGCACACTCAGTGAGCAGACCATTAGGGATACTTGCACACCTGCTTATCTATGCAATGACCTTATCAGCCATTCATGTGGCCGCAGCAAAGTGCACAACATTCATGCAGATAGAGATCAGGAGCTTCCGACAATGTTTACACAAAATACCAGAATGGGGAACACATGTGATCTCTGTGATTTCGACCGTGGCATGACTGTTAGTGCCAGAGGGGGAAATCTGAGTGTTTCTATAATTGCTGATTTTCAGGCACAACACTCTCAGAAGAGTTTACTCAGAATGGTGTGGGAACAAAAAAAAAAAACATCGAATGAGTGGCAGAGGTGAGAGGAGAATGGCCAGACTGGTTTGAGCTGACAGAAAGCATACAGTATCTCAGATAACCACTCTGTACAACTGTGCCAAATAGAAAAGCATCTCACAAAGCCACCCACAGCATGAACTGAGATACTCAACCTGCCTTATTTCAGTACTCAGGCCGGTGGTAATGGTGTAGGGAATGTTTTCTTGGTACACTTTGGGCCAATCAATGCCAACCAATTATCACTAGAAATTCATGGTATATTTGAATATTGTTGTTAACCATGTGCATCCCTTAATGGCCACAATTGCCTCATCTTCTAATGGCTACTTCCAGCAAGATTATGCTCCATGTCACAAAGCAATAGTTGTCTCAAACTGGTTTCATTAATATGACAATGAGCTTGGTTTTCTTCAATAAATTTCCATTGAATGGATCTGAATCTAACAGAACGCCTTTGGGATGTCGAACAGGAGATTTGCAGCATGAATGCGCAAATGACAAATCTGTAGAAACTGCATGACGCAGTCATGTCAATATGTAAGAAAAGGTCAAAGAAATGTTTACAGCAACTTGTGGAATTAACGCCTTTTGAGAGCAAAGTAAGGCCCTTCCCAGTATTACTAGAGTGTTCCTAATAATTTGATCAGTTAGTGTATTTGCAAGTATTATATATTTATCGATACTGTTTGTTATGTCACAGTATTTGAATCCTCATGATTGACTATTAACTTTTTGATTTGTGGCAAGAAAGTGCCTCTGGATTTGCCAGTGTGAGTGCCAGTGGTCCTGTATCGACAATTGTGCATTTTAGGGAGCAAGGTGATGCTCAGTAAAGTAACTGCAGAATCTGAATCTCTAGTTCCATTCACCATTAATGACTGAGAGTAAAACATTGCACTAAATTAGAACTTAAAGCTGCCTTCTCTTTTAGAGATGTTTAGTTTCAGATCTTCTCAACTGTGACTGCTAGTGTTGTAAATCAATCATTCACAGTCAGCTCTGATATTCCTCAGTTGTACCCGACAAGTCATTTTATTTAACTAATGTTTTTATAAGTGCAGTATATCAGTAATGAGTTTTGAACTTGTGATCATTTCTCTTCTTGTAAAAAAAAAAAAAAACAGATGTAAAAGTAGAAATGGGAATATATAGCAACATAATCGGCAGCCTGCAAGTATTGCTTCCCTGTGTATACTGAGCCTTGCATGGCAATCCAGGTTTTGTAACATGCTTGTTCCCATCACAATCCCTACATCCAGAACACATTAGGGTGGTCCAAAAAAAGTCAGTGACTCAAGTTCTCCACTATCTAGACTATGATCTTGTCTATCATAATGAAAAAATCTTGGGAGACGAGACTTTTTATCCTGCGATGAGACGTGATGTTTAGAAGAGAGACACTTTCACGTCCCGCGAGACGAGACTTTGTACGAAGAGATTTAACCATGCCTGGGGCTGGAAATAAAAGACAAAGAGTAGATGACAAAGTAGAACGTCGTAAAGAATTAAAAAATGCTGGCGCGATACACATGCAGAGCAGGTTAGAGAAAATGGAAATATGAAAATTTGAAAATCTCAAAAAATGATAGGAAAGATCATATTAGCACAAACAAATGGAAATTATTACTCGGTGAAATAACGGAACAGCGAGAAGAGATTGAATATATTGTTCGAATTTAAACTTTAAGTTGGAGACTTGTAGATCGTCTAATTCGTGTTGCCATTAGGGAAAAGTAGTGCTTCTTCCCAGTGAAGAGGCGTATCCGTGAGAATTAAAAGATTGGTTGTTTGGTGAAATTGAAATCCTACGAGAGAAAATTTCAAGCCCTGCGAAACAAGACTTTATGCAAAGAGATTTGTGTGAATGCTATTGTCAGACACAGTTCATGTAGAGAGAAAGAAATGATATTCACTCACGGGAAGTTATACGTTGTGTTGTCACGATGTAATTCCAAACACGGAATCAAAATTCAATGCGATATTGATGAAAAGGTAAAAGCGAAAATAGACATTCAATATATGGACTTAGGTGATATGACAGAAGTATGTGGATATTGTTTGGCTTTAATAAGTCAGAGACTTGTAGATCATCTAATTCGTGTTGCCGTCAGGGAAAAGCAGTGTGCACTCTCACTGAAGAGGCTGTCCAACTTCTACTGTTCAGATTTGTTTGACATCTTAGATGTTGAGAAATGTCTGTTAACGAGGGCCACTGCAGGCTTTGCACCTGTCAAGTGTTTGGTTAGAAAGACAGCGGTGGCTTGACAATACTGCGTAGGCATTACTGGCAAAAGCCTTGTTTGGGTCAGTCTTAAAAAGTGATAAAAATGTGATGTCATTGAAAGGAACTTGGTGCTTCATTCCACTGTCTGACATTAAAAAGACTGGAAACCCAAACAAAATCTGTGATAAACTTTGATTCATGTGCAGTCGTCCTGATCTGAGCCTTAAAAAAGAAATATTTTCAATGCATAAATCCCTTTTTCCATGGACCTGTGGTGATGTGTTGGACCTGGAGCTCAAATGACTCCCTGTCTTTGTGTACACCAGAAAAGAAGAGAGGCAAACACAGAAAATCTGGATAATCGTCCCTTAGCTGGTAAGTAGTCAAGTATTTCATACTGCAGTTACTGCGTCCTCAAAGAGGACATCAGTAGCTACAGCATATGCATCTTGATTTATTGGCAGCCATTCCTTCTGAAATTACTTGAACAGCGCAGTTGACAGGCCAAATAAACATGAGAAGATGTTTGACAGCACTTCTTCCATGATATGATGATGACATGCAGTCCGGACCATTTCAGTTCCTACAGCTTATTCATTTCTAATGCATGCTCCTTTATGAAAATCCTGTGTTGCTGGCTGTTGCATGTGTAATGATTTACCAGTTGTGAAGTTTTTATAGGCAATGGTCATTATCAGATGCTTCTAATAATTTCTGTGTAGGTTGTGTATAAATAAACCAGAAATAAAACAGAAACTCCTAGAATGTTCCCAAAACTACTGCTTAATACTACAATACTCTGAAAACTTCCCCTTACTACTAGAATGTTCTGGGAACTCCACCTTATTGCTAGAATTTTCTCTGTTCTGTTTTTTTTTTTGTTTGTTTGTTTACTAATCACTTAGCCAGGTAAGAATCCTGTGAAGGAGTATGAATGTAGTAACAATACCAATAAAATGTTCAGAATGGAGCAACCTCTAAATGTAACACAATCAGGTAAGCAAGCTATCCCTACTGGACAAAAATAAACCTTGTGGAGAAATGATTGTACAGACATCAGCTCTTTCCATTGGTTTGTGGACCACCCTAAAGCATATAGCAACGGCAAAGATGTAGCAAAGTGGCTCATGAGTACGTTTGTCCGTTTTGTAAGCACATTAAGAGAAAAAAGTTGCTGTCAACCCGCTGGAGTTTTTGAAAGCCTATCATCGCACCGAGCGTTGCGCTGTTTCATGGGGGAAACTGTTTCTGTTTTATAGGTGCTTGGTGTTCCTTTTTCCAGTCAGCATGGAAGAACAGTTTTCACTGTAAGTATAAATACTTTTTTTTTTCTTGCTGAAATATTCCTGAGGAACAGTTTCAATATTGTGTGAACAAAGGTGGTTTAAATTACAGCAATTGAGTTGAACTGACTACAACACAGGGGTGTCTTCAGTGAAAAGCAGAGCCATCCACGTTCAGTCATGTGCTTATGTCCATTGTGGATTACAATACTTGTGAACATGAACATTGCACAGCACAGATGAACACACACACAGATCTAAAATACAGTTTTAGGAATCAATACAAAATGACCCCAACAATCTTGTGGTGGTTCGCTTCAAAATTTCCAATGTGGCTCATAAAGTGTGCAAAAGGGTACAGGAAAAATCAATTGTAATGGCCAATTTTGCACATTTTATGTGCATCATTTTTAATCTTAGTTCATTTTTCTTTCACTCTGGTTTCTTTACTGTACTACTCTGGCGTCAGTCTAGGGCCGTGCCATAAACCAGTACACACACACTGGTTTGCCTGAATGTGCGTGTACTGTATTGGGTTTGTGTAATGTATGTGTCATTCAAATTAACCGCAAATTGCAGTAACTTAATTGAAATCATCATTAGACCTGGGAACCCTCAAGCTGGATATGTGGAAGACCACCTGAGATCTAGAAGTTTTGTTAGTGTCTTATATTCAGAGAAATAATGCTTTAGTAGCTTAATCCAACAACAAACTGTTTCAGAATTATGTATTTCCTTTACAACAGAGATGTGATCACGTGTGCTGAGGAGAGAAATCTACCAAAATGCAAGCTGGTGTAACACATTGTAAAGTAATAATTTTGCAGTAACAGCCTTGAATTATTTAGTAGCAGTTTAGTATTGTGTTCATATTCCCAAAGGAAACCATTGTGGCATTTGCAGTGGGTCTTTGTACATAATGATAAAACTGTGCATCGTCTTTTTCCTCTGTTACTTACATGCTGATGTATTACTTTAAATTTCAGGTGTGTGTACATTAATTTTGTGTCTATATATTGTAGTTGCATTTCTTTAAGTGTTAGGAAGCTTGGGCCTTTTCTTACTTGTGGATGCAGAAGATGGTCATGAGTGTATGTTCTTAAGATATGCATATTTGTATCAAGTGCGCACAGACTACGTGGAACAAGTCTCTGTCAGACTCTTCTAGGTTTGCCAAACACAATGACTATTGGATAGTTAGTTAAAAAGATCTATTTATTTACTTGAGTTGATCACTTTTGTGAAACTGTGTAATTTAAATGTGAAGAAAGTGTGCATGCTACTCATGATGACACTTGCAGTTTGCTACTGCAGGGGTGATGGAATGAAATGTTCTTTTGTGCCAAACGTTGAGTTCTTTGATATGAACAGAGTCATATTTGAATGCTGAAGAATGTTGCTACAGGCTATAGACTAGGAGTGTGACACTAATTTAGGTAAATACAGCAGCCATTCCCTTCATCAGATCTTGATCATGTCAGGCATCCATGAACAGAAAAGGAATAGGTTAATCGGAGATCTGCCACCACCTGATTTGAAACAACTCTGGGCCACCCTGATATTGATAACAACGATCTGCACAATGGGAGTTATGTTGAGTTTTGTCTTGATGACTTAAGGCACTTCTGAGGGTGAATGTAGGGACCAACTCATTCTTGAGTAGATGTATCTAAATAAAAGGATGCTTAGTGTGTAACAATTTAATTTACTATATTTAACACTTTTTACTTTGATCTTCTTCTTCTTTCGGCTGCTTCCGTTAGGGGTTGCCACAGCGGAGCATCCAAAATTGTTGTCCGCATATTGATCTGGCAAAAGTTTACATTTTAAATTTTTCCTGACATAACCCTGCCCATTTATTCGGGGTTGGGACCAGCATGAAGAAACACACTGGTTTGTGCATCCCTTGTGGCTGGGTTAACACTTTTTACTTTGATAACTAGGGTATTTTTTTCCTTCGTAAGGAGATTTGTGTATTCTTTAGGGGGCATGTTTCTGAGAAATGGATCTTATGCTTGTAATCATAGCTAAAAAAAACTCCCATCCCCTAAAATATGCACAGTCAAGTACATGAGAAAAAAATAAACTCCACTTGACCATTTAGGGATATTTGCTGTAACTCTGCATGTAACTAGATATGTGGGGCATCAGTTTTATAATGGACGATGTCATAGCAGTCATCCTTGGTAAGATTACACCACTTTGTAAAAGTAAACAGTAGACATGTGAGAGACTTTAGCTTTTAAGTAGTACAATTTCAGTTCAGATTCTGGTGTTGACTTAGTATTATCAATTTAAAGTTTAGTGTTGCTCATTTGTTACTGATCTCTGTGACTTCCGAACTTTATGATAGACTATTAAAAAGGACAGTTGTGACCCACTTGCTATAATCAGTACTTACAGATTTCATGTCAGCTATGAGTATGAAATATTTATCATTATTATTATTTTATTATATTTTTTTTACGAGACTGCTTAGAGCTCTTGTACTCGTATAGTTTGAAGATAAGTAAGGGCTGACATTGAGGACACAGTCACACTTGAATTGAATGTGCGGCAGGGTTGGCCCCTTAACATTCTTAAATTGAGATGGCATGCTCAGATTGACTTTGTCTTCTATATTCAGAGGGTGCAGAACTGAACTGTGTGAGAGACCATATCCTGTACTAGACAAAAGTCAATTGGACCTGTTTAATTAAGTCAAACAGTCCTTCTCTGCTCCCTGTCCCTCTTTGTCACAAAGGACTCTGTCAGATTTGCATTTCAAAATGTATGGAATGCATTAAACATCTGTCAAAAAGGTAGAACATACACACTGTGGTTACATAACCATTGTGGCCAAAGTCCCCCTGGATGTCATCTGGAGCTAGTTGTTAACACTCCAAATGCTTTGAGCAATGTAGTTTTTCATTGCAGCGAGAAATCATCATTGACAACTGCAGTGGCATTATTATACTTCACTATGTGGCACTTTTTTGAAAAAAATTGTGGAGCCAACTTCTTTTGTGACTCCTACAGTCGTTGCCATGCTTGTAAAATAAGCTTCAGTTCAGATTCCTACACTTGGTGAGCTGACTCGTATTATATGATCTAATACACACTTATCGTCTTCTCATTTCTATTATGAAAACAGATTTCATATATTGACCATTCAGCAATGCATATGAGAAACTAGAGTTAACAGAGGGCCTGCAATCATTGTATCGCCAATGGATTTTGAAATGTTCCGAGAAAGTACAGAGTCCTAGTTGTGCACAGAAATTGACTAATGCTTGCATGGTTTTTAATTCAGTTTCGCATAAGCTGGCAATGTTTTCAAAGACTGAAGCGCATGTATGCGTCCGCTGGATCTAAATACCAAGGAATGAACTACATTGAACATGTTACAATGAGAAACCTTTGGTGCAGACCTGGTTTCCATCTTGTTAGATGACATGGTTGTTCACTACTATACTCAACCAAAGACGGTTCTTCTGTATATAATGTTAAGTATTTACTACCATTTCAAAACGTGGAACAATTGCTGACCTTGTGTTGTAGAGTCCCGGTTAGCTGAAAGGTTGTTGTCTAAAGACACCAGGTATGTATCGCCTCACTCAGGCAAGCTGTGGCTATGTCAGCTGTATGTGTATATAAAAATTCTAATATTTCCTGGTATGTGATTAGTCTTTACCTGTTCACATTAATTACTGGTGCTAATACAATCATTAAATAGTAGTTACACAAGCTTTCTGTCAATCGGGACATTCCTCTTAACTTTTGCTTGATTGCATTTTGTCCCTCAAATAAGATATTTTTAGATGTGCATGCTGCTTGTAGACAAGGTTTGCTGTGTTAGATGCATGGTGTGTAAGAAATTAACCTTAATCTCATTTTTCTCCCTCATGTTCACTCCCTTAATTCCCTGCTCATGTGGCATCCAGTCTCAAATTATTGTAAGTATGGCACTTTCACTTCAGTAATGTTTCCTTTTTGTGCTGGGGACCACAGTGCAGGTGTTAACCAGGCTAAGGTGCTTACTTATAGTAACGCTGGCAGACAACATGACTGAAAAGAGAAGGACATCACTACTGCTGTCTGGTCATCTTGTTACATCTGACCCATTTGACTGTCAGTTCTGGAGTCAAAATGAAGCAATTTGGATGATTTAAGCTTCACAATACTATTTGGTATTTACTTTTTTTTATTGTTTGCCATAAAATAGACATAAAAACTGAAAAATATGAATCAATTTCAAGTTTTAACAGTATGACCAGATATATACAGATGCAGTCTCTGACAATTTGGCAAATACAGCAAGTTTTAAATATATCAATGGTGTTATCAAGAATTCTGCAGAACTTAAGTGAAATAAACCTTTATCTGCCCTTCTATTCATTTTTTTATCCCTGAATATCTTCTAGTATGTAAATTATTCATAATAGGAATATTTGACTTTGTTGTACTTTTATTTTTTATGTCCATTTTAGAACTTAATCAATTTTACATCACAGCTTTTTCATTAAATATTTTTATATACTCATTACCCAACCACATGATTCTCAACTAGTGTCAGAATGAAAATGACTTCTGTTTTAAATACATAGACTATGTATGCTGTAATTATGCAAATTTCAAGGGCAGGTTTTTAACTTTAATAACTTAGAATGTTCTAGTTTCTGACTGATTTGTTTCAGTTCTCTTTGTAGTGA
Organism: Polypterus senegalus; assembly: GCF_016835505.1. Taxonomy (NCBI): domain Eukaryota; kingdom Metazoa; phylum Chordata; class Cladistia; order Polypteriformes; family Polypteridae; genus Polypterus; species Polypterus senegalus. Next base: position 75,662,207 of record NC_053166.1, on the reverse strand, counting down.
ATTTAAACTAGAAATTGTGTAACAGTGTGATGTCTCCTTAAACTTCTTTACAGTTTTTAAAAATTTGACATTAATCTGCTCTTATTTTGCAGTTGTGTGATATGCTGGCAAAATAAAGCAGAATGTAGTTATTTGTATGTTAGATGCCAGCCTTCCCTGGCTTTATTTAAATGTATTTTTTTTTTGTTTTATGTGCTGATGAAAAAGCAACACATAATATGTAACTTATTTTAAAAGCTCACTCTTAAGGTCAGTGTTCACAGTCAGCATGTTAAATCTGGACAATCAGCAGCCTTGGGTACAAAAATTTTTCAATGTTAGCATTTTTATTGAAGTACAGTGCTTTTTGAAAATCAATTTGGAAAGGTGCTAATGTACAGCATTACTATTTTTAATGAAACTGATCATTTGATTCTTATTTTATTATTAAATGTTAGCATAATATACTGAAAAAAGTGATGGCTAACATTTTTGAATCAGTTTATCAGCCAACGACTGCCATCTTGCCAAGCTAAATGAACATTCAAGACAATAAACTGCATTTCATTTAAAGCAGAGATCTCTCAATTTACCCAATATAGCTGAATAGTGTATTAAATAACTCACAATCAAGTCAAATCAATCTATGATGTTATAATTAAACTTGAAATCAGTTGTGGCCAGCGTTCACACGAGTAAACAGAGGCAGTGGCATCAACCAGAAGATACGATTAGAAAGTTTCAGTAATGGCAGCTTTTAATTTCTGAATGTTAATCAGTATTCATTGACAACTACAAGCAGCAATTTGAAAATGCATTGCATTTAGAAGCAATAAATTAAAAATGTAAGGATAATATTGTATTGTGTACCTCATAATAAAATAACATAGCTTTTAGAGACTGAAAGAAGCAAGAGTTCATTATTGAATGTAAATTAAAATACAAAGTAGACAAAAATTTTAAAAAGTCCAATTGCTCACAAATCATAATGCAATATTCAACAAAGAAGCAGAAAATTGTTACTATATTAAAAGCATATGTTAGATTGTACAGTTTGGGAGGCCAAAGATTAAAGTCAAGAACCCATATGATCAGAATTTCCTCAGTTCTGCAGAATTCACACAAAAACTTTATACGAACACATTCTTAATCCCAATAAGTCCAGTTTAGGGTTGCAGAAAGGTGGTCGAGAGCTTAACCTAGCAGTACTGGAATCGCCCGTTTAGGCACACATTTCAAACACATTCAGTTGGGTGTGTATTTCTTTCAGGATGTGGAAGGAAACTGCAGTACCTGGAGAAAACCCCATATATACACAAGGAGAACATGCAAAATCTACACAGACTTCCTAACTTCCAGTTTAGCTCCCAGCTAATGAATGAGGTCATACACCCTGTATCTAGTAGTTTTCATGTGAGAGTCACTTTTTTTTTGGAGTATCTTTCGTACAATTTCATGTCCCACTCTGAACACATTTTAAATAATAAAATGCTAAGCTTCTTGCCTTCCACATAATGTGCCAGCAAACACAAGTGATTTATTCAGCAACATGTACAGAGTACAGTGAAATTTCTTGTGTGTGCTCTTCAGCATGCAGAAATGGATATCCAGTGGATAGAAATTTGTCCACTTTAATGTTAACTTTTATGGAATTGTATTTGGTGGTGTGTGATTGGCATATCAGTTGGCAGCACCTTTTTTTCTTACAGACATGGCTCTTAATGGGCTAGTCCATAACCAGAAACAGTCACAAAGCATCACAAAAATTAAATCAAAATATATATGGGAAGAACACATCATCCACTGTGTTTGAGATTGCTTGTCTGTACAGTGGTCAAGTACGTTTTCCACAGGTACCCTAGTTTCCTGTCGTATTTGAAAGAAATTCTTGTTTGTTTGACTCCAGACTCTAAATTAACTATTATGAGCGACTATGCTCTGCGGTGTACTTACAATCCAGTTGAAGGTTTGGTTCAGCCTGGCACAGTCTCTCTGCAACCCTATAGTGGTAAGTGCCCTGCTGCCTCCTCGTGAACTCCCTAAGCATGACCAAAAAAGTAAATGTCTTCCATATTATGTAAAACACAGTGGGACAGTGATGGAGGCTATAAGAAATTGCCCAATTACAGTTCTGCATCTGTGGATGGCCTTTTGTTGGTGTCAGTTGGTCTGTCTGTTTAAAGGTGAGCACTTACAGGTGCATCTCAATATATTATAATATCATTGAAAAGTTAATTTATTTCTGTAATTCAATTCAAAAAGTGAAACTCATATACTGTATAATGAAGATTCATTACACACAGAGTGATATATTTCAAGCGTTTATTTCTCTTCATTTTGTTTATTATGGCCAAAAATTCAGTCATCTTCTTCTTCTTTCAGCTACTCCCGTTAGGGGTTGCCACAGCGAATCATTTTCCATATCTTTCTGTCCTCTGCATCTTGTTCTGCTACACCCATGCATGTCCTGTCTCACCACATCTTCTTCTTCGGCCAACAGTAACCCAATTTCTGCCAGCACCCTGTTGGCTAACAGTACTGGGGGGGTCGTTGTTAACCCAGGGCTCAACCAATCCAGTATGGAAATTTGTATTGTTGTCCGCATATTGATTTGGCAAAATTTTACACCGGATGCCCTTCCTGACGTAACCCTCCCCATTTATCCGGGCTTGGGACCAGCACGAAGGAACACACTGGTTTGTGCATCCCCTCCAGCTGTGTTTGAAAATTCAAAATTCAGTATCATAGAAAATTAGAATATTACATAAGACCATGTACATCCATGTACGTATTCAATACTTGGATGGGGCTCCTTTTACACGAATTACTGCATCAATGCGGCGTGGTATGGAGAGAATCATGGAGGTGTTATGGAAGCCCAGGATACTTTGATAGTGTGCATCTCGTCCACATTGTTGGGTCTTGTGTCTCTCATCTTCCTCTTGACAACACCCCGTGGATTCCCCATGGCGTTTAGGACAGGTTAGTTTTCTGGACAATCAAGCACAGTGATAACATGGTCATTAAACCAGGTATTGGTTCTTTTGGCAGTGTGGGTAGGTGCCAAGTCTTGCTGGAAAATGAAATTGGCATCTCCGTAAAGCTTGTCAGCAGAGGGAAGCATGAAGTGCTGTAAACTTTCCTGGTAGACTGCTGTGCTGACTGTGGACTTGATAAAACACAGTAGACCAACACCAGCAGATGACATGGCTCCCCAAATCATCACTGACTGTGGAAACTTCACACTGGATCTCAAGCAACTTGGATTCTGTGCCTCTTCACTCTTCTTCCAGACTCTGGGACCTTGATTTCCAAATGAAATGCAAAATTTACTTTCATCTGAAAAGAGGACTTTGACCCACTGAGCAACAGTTCAGTTTGTTTTCTCCTTAGCCCAGGAAAAATGCTTCTGACATTGTCTCTGGATCAGGAGTGGCTTGACACTTGGAATGAGACAGTTGTAGCCCATGTCCTCCCATTCTTGAATGGGCTGTGCTTCACAGTCCTCTCAAGGCTGTGGTTATCCCTGTTGATTGTGCACCTTTTTCTGCCACATTTTTTCGTTCTACTCAACTTTCCATGAATGTGAACAGTCATCTTCTTTAGCAATGACCTTTTGTGGCTTACCTTCCTTGTGAAGGGTGTCAGTGACTGTCTTCTGGACAACTGTCAAGTCAGTAGTCTTCCCCATGATTGTGTGGCCTACTGAACCAGACTGAGAGACCATTTAAAGGCTCAGGACACCTTTGCAGTTTTTTGGGTTAATTAGCTGAGTGGAGTGTGACCACCATAAGTCAGCAAGACTCTGAGGTACTGAATTTTGGGTTTTCATTACCTGTAGGCCATAATCAGCAAAATGAAAAGAAACAAATGCTTGAAAAATATCACTGTGTGTAATGAATCTATATAATATATGACTTTCGCTTTTTGAATTGAATTACTGAAATAAATTAACTTTTCGATGATATTCTAACTTATTAAGATACACCTGTATTTCCTCTCATTAATACGGTTGCATTTGCATTTTTTTTTCTTTTTGTGAAGCTGGTCTGCTTTTTCCAGTATCTGATTGTCTGTTAGCCTGTCTGTCATCCTATGGAGTTATGTAGCACTCTCATCATTTCCTCCTACTGCATTTGACTGAGCTGTTTGCATGGTTTGCATTTATTCTTCTGGTATACACCTTACTTCCTCGTGTTATATCAGCTCTGGCTGTTTTGAATGTGCTTTGTTGGTGTAAAGTGTTACCAATGCAGTCCGTGGTGAAGATGTTTAAAATAAATTTGTACAGAATAGAGTTCTTGACATACATTTTGTAAGATGCTGCAGAGAATTCATTTTATATTTGGCCAATCAAGAAGAGAAGTGCTGGAATTTGTATAAACTAAAGAGTCTGTTTTTATGAGCATCCTTCAGACAGTAACATATTATTTTCTTTTAAAATAGTTTATACTTGTCTGTTGTCGTATTTAATTATTTGAGAGATGTCCACCATTTGTTAAGTTAAAGAGAAATTCTTAAATTGGTTGAAACAAAGTCCTAAAGTAAAACTGCTTTTGAAAAAAGGAGATCGGTTAGATAAGAAAAGGCTTTACAGAAACTGTACAGTTAAAATTTCAAAGCAGGTTTCAGCCCAAAAGAAAATGCTACACATGTCATCAGTTCAGAATTAGAGGAAAGGTTCATGGTAAGTGTCTAGCATCACCCAAGGGAAGAATCTGCCTGACAGGTAACCCAATGGTAGAATTCCAGAAAGTGTCACGCTACTGTGAAGCTCTGTGGAAGTCACGCCTTGTAAAGTTAAACTGATAAACTGTCCAGGGTGGTGTTCTTACAGTGGAACGGGCTACTGTATGTTACTCTCAGAGGAAGTTTCCTGGAGATTGTCATGTTTGAATGAAGAATCACTTTGGAGCCCTTCCTCCTTCAAGCAGAAGTCTATAGTTTGCTTTGACACCCAATTTTGGATAATGTATGGATGATTTTGAAAAAAAAGATTGTTTTTTTGATGTCTGTCTCTCTTGCACTTCTTTGAGCTGTATGCGTTTGTAGGTAGGGGAGGAAAACATTAGCTGATGTGGTGGGAGAGCGCTACTCATCTTGTGTTTACGGAATTAACATGTGTCCTTGGAGTGAGAAAGACTTCGGCACTGTAACAGATTATAGCATGTGTTATCTGTCACCTTTAGTATTAACTCTGCTCTTAAAAAATGTTTGAAAATCTTCTCTGAAATAGCCTTGTCCTCCACCATAAATCTCCTCTCTTGTTTTGACTTCTGAGCATGCTGTAACAGTTGTGTCTGAAGTACCCAGGAGAGCAACACCAAAGCCACCTTCACAATAAGGGTCTTCTAGTACAGTTGCAACACGCAGGGAACCGGTATCTCTAGCAGACAGACACTTAGCGGAAGCCTTAACTCATTCTCTTACTCTGCTGTAGCCTCCACCTGCCAGGTATGGCGGCAGACACACAGTTACCATGATACCAGGAGACGGCATCGGACCTGAACTCCTGCTGAATGTCCGTGAGGTCTTCAGGTAAGTGGCCCCATTGGCACTTGTGATGATGCATTTTAACATTTGCCTTAAGTTGTGTTTTTTTTTCTTTTTGTGCATGCAGATTCTCTTGTGTGCCTGTTGATTTTGAAGTGGTCAATGTGAACTCATCCTTGACAGAAGAAGATGATATTAATAATGCAATAACTGCCATTCGCCGCAATGGAGTTGCTTTGAAGGGTAACAGTGCTTCCAGTATAATTAAAATGGGAACATCCATGGTAGTCCCTCTCTATACTATGAAAATTCAGACTTAAATAAACAGTATACCACTTTTGTATGAAAATAATCACCTATTGGAACTTGACATGACCCAGATTTTGCACATTTTTTTGGCATACAACACCACTGGCATATGGCAACTTCTTTTTTGACCTTTTCTTAATGAAGACCAATTTCCTTCCATGTATTTGTAATCATCTTCTAGGTGGCTAGCCTGTCTCTGTAGCAAAGGGTTGAAAGTACTCACTTCATTAGCCCTAGCCGGTATTTCTGTGTTAAGCTACCACAGGCCCAAGTTTTTAAAACTACTAGCAGTAGCGGATGAGAACAGGCTGGAACAAAACAGCCCTTGCTTATATTGGTAAATGACCTGATTTCATGGTACTACAGGTTGTATCAGTGAGACATATAAAATGCAGTTTTGAGAGGTGTGAAAGGCAGTGACATGGCAGAATTGCTTTCCTTTTTTACTCTTTATTTACTGCTTAGTTAAGGTTACTTTGAGTTTTAACTTGAACATATGGTTGCACAGTGGTTAGTGCTGCTGCCTTGCAGCTCCAGAGACCTGATGTTTGATTTCAGCGAGGCCACTCTGGACTTAAAACATTTTCCCTTTATCCATTTGGGTTTTTCTCTGGATACTCTAGAGCTAAGGTTCCTAACAGGGGTGGTACCGCCCACTGATGGACGCTGAAGAAATCTAAGGGGGCTTTTCTGGTGCAAGACATATTAAGGGAGTATTGAGGACCAGCCGCCGCCCCCTTGGGCAATACTCGCAAGAATACGCTGAAAAGTTTGATTAATACTAAAAACAATCAAACACATGTTTCAACCAATTATTCTAAATGTCCATTAAGAAAAACCAATCCGTATTAAATAGTAGGTATCGGTACATTATATTTACAAGTTTGCACAAGTCATGCATTCTCAGATCATGCAAGTCCTTACGAGATTAATGCACGTGCAGAGGACCGAATCTATGCAGGTTTATTGAACATTACTATAAATACGTGAGCAGTTTTTTTTATCAATACCAGATTGTTTCGGAATTCCTTCAGAGCAAGTGTAAACCTAAAATTACAGTGTGGTACCAACAGATCACATTCAAAGGAAATTTTACGTGGACCTACTTATTAAACACTAGGGGGCTTCACCCCCTGCCTGCGCTACACACCAGCCACTTCTTGTCCCTGCCACTCGCGTATGTGGATTTCAGTTTTACCAAACAACAAATCTTTTAATTCTCATGGATACGCCTCTTCATTGGGAAGAAACACTACTTTTCCCTGATGGCAACACGAATTAGACGATCTACAAGTCTCCCATCATCTTATTTAGCCAAAAGAGGATTTAGCCTGGTCAATAATCTATTAACAAAGAAAAGAAACAGATTGTCAGTAGTGGATTGTGGCGATTTAAGATTGCTGATGACAAAAATGGCACCAATCATCGAAAAATTAATGTCATTATACTAAGCTCAGCCCTCTCACTAATAATATTATATCCATTTTTTTAATAATAAATATTTTTTAATCATACTTTGAGCAATACACCAATATTGTTAATACTATATCTTCTAATAAAATAATAAAAATAATCTGCTCCTGTTTTTCAATATATAGTATAGTTCACCCAAGGGGGGGGCGCTATCAAATTACTCTTTGAAAAAGCGGGCTCTGACCCAAAAAAGTTTGGGAACCTATGCTCTAGAGTTTCCCTTAACATCAAAATATATGCACTTATTGTAAGTTAATTGGGAACTCTAAATTGACAATATAAATGAACTGGCTTCATTTTCAGTATTGGTTCCCTTTTGCACCCAGTATTGTTGAACTAGGAATGCCAAAAGTTTTGAAAACAAAGTGTAATAAATTACTTTTTGTAGAAATGATTTTTTTTTCTGACATTATATATCAAGTGCCTTGTCCATAAAATTTCAAAACGGCAGTTATCTGTGATTGTAGCAAAGTATTTTAGACGTTGCAGCAGTTAAAATATCAAGTGCACTCCTTAAAACCCAGTATCTTGTTTTTTGCTACATGGTTTTGTCATATTTGGTGAAAACTCAGAGACTGCTAAATTGAGACTAAGGTATGAAAGCTGTATGTCCATCTGTGTTCAAGTATAGAATAGGATGGGTTTTTATTTTACCCACATAGATTGAGCGATTCAGTAATAGTACCTGATCGCCAGTATCTTCAAATAGCAGCAGTTCAGTGGTTAGGTCTGCTGCCTTCTAGTTGTGTTTGAATCCACATGGATTTCTTCTAAGTACTCTGCTTTTTCCATCCCACAATTGAAAAAGTGCAAGTGTAGTTAACTGATGACTCTAAATTTAAAACCGTATGTGTTGGTTTGTGTGCGTGTGAGTCCTGTATTGGACTGTTGGCCGATTTAAGACTGATTCCTCCTGCGTCTGTAAGATTGTTTATTGAGATGAGCATCATTTACTACCTTGCTTAATGTTAAATTAATTAAATTTCCTAATATGGAGTGTAATGTGTATTTGAACTCATTCTGAAACTAATAGGTGCTGTAAAGTGAGGTAGAACTCGGCTCATTGGTACCATCAAATGAAAATTGAACTTTTTTTGGGGGGGCAGTTTATGTGGGAAGGGGTGGATAGGATATCTATGTAAGGTAACAGCAGCATTCTTTTATTTAAGAGGATGCAGCCCTAGTGGGTAGTAACTGGATACCTCCCAAATGAAGAATCAGAGAAGCCTTTATGTTATACATGGCTACCTACTATCCAATATACTGGGTAGTCAGCCTCGGAGGTACGTGGCTCTTTAATTGGGAACTGGGGCTCAGAATTGCATATGGACAGTCTGTAATTGAGCTTGGACTTTGGAGAACAGGTTTTGTCTTTAGCCAGAATGATGAGGTATTTAAAAGAAGAATTGGAAGTGTAGGAAGGCACAGAGGTTCACTGGTTTTGATTCTGTGTATCTTTTGTATGTTGGTTTCTCCTTTTTTGGGTAACCCTCACTTACATTTACTTTTAAATAAATCTTAAATTGTGTATATTTTGGCATCCTCGGCATCAGTTTGGGTTCAGGGACAGCTCAGGGGGCACCCTTAGTGATCCCAGAGGCCTGTATAAAAGCAGCCAGATGCCAACAACTTCAAAAGAGAGACTGTATTTGTTGAACACCTCGGTGCTCATGAGAGTGCATCTTTTACTTCAACACAAGTTGCACAATGTGGAGCAAAACAAATATGGTCATTGTCACAAATTGAGTAAGTCATAGATTTGACTGGTCCAACACTTCAGCTCTTAGGTTGTATTGTCTACAGTAGCCTGTTTCCATTCACATCATGTATTTCTCCTGTTTCAGATTAGCAATAGGAAAGGAAACTGTGTGACAATCAGGACACTTTATGCTCTCGGGAAGATATGAACTTTTCTTGTCACAAGTTGAATGTGTTTTTTTTTTCTTTGTTTCTTTCCTTTGATCCTGTTACAGGTAACATTGAGACCAATCACACAATGCCACCCTCACACAAATCCAGGAACAACTTACTGCGGTAAGAGGTCCCATCTGCTGTTCCCCATTTGACCAGCTCACCTGTTACTTAATATGTGGTTTTTCCTAAATTATTCACCCGGTTCTTGGTCTTTTCCCTAATTGCTTCTCACACAGCTTTTTCCTCAATGTATTAGCACAAGTTGTAATTAATTCTTTACTATTCCAGTTTCTCATCTTTGTCCTATTATGTGTTAATTCCATATCTCACTGTGCATTTTACTTTTTAATAAAGATAATTGTTTAATTTAAAAAATGCTTTTGTTTTCCAGGACCAGTCTGGACCTTTATTCCAATGTGATCCACTGTCGCAGTATGCCAGGCCTGCAAACTAGACACAAGGATATTGACATTATTATAATCCGTGAGAATACAGAGGGGGAGTACAGCAGTCTGGAGCATGAGGTGAGGCCCCTGTTTTGTAATACTTAAACCAGGTGTCATGAGTGGCACAACAGGAGATGCTTTTCCGATCATACCATTTATATTTGATCTGCCACTCTACAAACAATATCTACTACAACTCAGCATACGGTACGTCATTGACATAGTTCTAACCCCTCCTGTCCTTCTTTGCTTTAATACAGATAGGGGATTTCAAACTTTGAATTAGGCCTTGGTCGAGGTCTACATTTGATAATGCTGAGTTTTATTAATGTCATTAAGACCCTTTTTTATTCCCCCTCAGCTGACGTATTTATTAAGTTGGACATCACTCAACCATTTCAAATTTCTGCTTGAGATAACTTAGAAAAAAAACAGATATCAACCGATATGTATTTCAGTACAGGAGATAGGCTTCCTCCTTGGGCTCCATTGCAGCCACGTTAGCACTGCTCTCTCACTGTGACTTTATTTCTTCTAATTTCTGGAAATCCTCTTTGTATAATTTGTACCTTTTTGAATGCAGGCACTTTCTCTTTCATCTAATTTATTTATCCATTTCTTACATTTGCTTGATTCAATAAAATTTGTTAATAAAACAAGACTAGATTAGGCTCTGTTACAAACAGGTGTGAACGGGCAAACGTCCTTATGGCTTCTCCAATCCAGGAATAAAGCCAAGAAAACTACATCAGAAAAGGGTGTGATTATTATACCTAAATAAGGCATACACTGAGTGTGACAACACGCTGACAGTCTGATTCTACAGTTGGATTAAGCAAGTTGAGACAATTGATGGATGGCTGGACATACTAAACAAAAAGTATAAGAGAAAATCTGCTGCTCCACTTGGCCTTTCTACACTGTGTTTGTTTACCTCTGTTGTACTACACAAAGTAGTCACCTTTGTAACCAAACTCTCATCAGGAATCAATAATCAGTTAAGCTTCTGGCTCAAGGTGTCTTTAAAAACTCTGTCAGGGTTACTGTCAGACTTATAACTTGTCTGCTTTCTCTTCTGGAATACAAGGACAGAATTCATTTTTGTGTATTTTGATGCCCTTGCTCTTCTGAATCCTGCATATCCCTTAAAAGCCAAGAATCCAAGGCAGAGCCAAACTGCTTTCTATTTCTCCTGGGAAGATGAGTCCCATGTGTCCTAATTGTAAATGAACTGATGAAACCTGTAGGTCAGGAGGATTTGCAGAAACCCTTTGCTTTAATCCTCTGTCATCCTAGGCACACATTGCTAGTTTCCTTTTAGGTTATCACACACGTGGCACCAAAGGAGGTTTCACTTTCAGGGTACCAGTCCTGTAGAGAAGAACTACTTGCAACTCTTGTGCTCCCACACTGGCATGCAGCGATGCTGTTTCAAGGCCAGTGAGTTACTCTCTTGTGAAAGTCTTTGTTGGGCTTTATTCTGTACTGCGTGGTCTTGGTGGTAACTTTTGTAAGCAGGCACCCTTTCACACAAAACTACAAGACACAACACTACAAGACATGAAATTTAGAGCTTAGAAGGCCACCCTGAATTAAAAAGAAAAATACATCAAGGATGGATGGAATACAACTTGCAGCAAGTTTAGAAAAGTTTGTACCACAATTATAGAAAATGTAGACGGGGAGACCATTAAGCCAATCTTTCTTGCTTAGGTATCAGATTGGTAGACTGTCCCACTATCTTATCCTGTCAGTGCCTATAAGAGTACTTAAATAATTCAACATCATAACTGAGCTGTTTATTTTGTGCCTCTTGCTGATTCAAAGTCAGAAGTAACAGCATAAAGATTTTAAACCTCATTTCTGAGTAAAAGTTGTATAATCAGATTTTTTTTGTTATCTAATTCTGCAGAGTGTGCCAGGCGTGGTGGAGAGTCTAAAAATTATCACCAAATCTAACTCTCTACGTATTGCTGAATATGCCTTCAAGTTAGCACGAGAGCAAGGCCGCAAAAAAGTCACTGCCGTGCACAAAGCCAATATTATGTGAGTTATTATCTCCTTCCAGGGGAACATTTATCATTGTTATTAGGATTATTTATTTATCTATTTAGAAATATTTGAACTTTTGCAATGCTGTAAATATTCCACCAAACGTTAATATATAAGGAGGACTGTGTGAATTATGCAAAAGGAAGATGACTGCAAGACTGCTGTATGAATATAAAATGTACAGTTGTCCCTTTTGTGTGACATGTTACTATAAGAAATCTACAGCTAGAAAGATTTGGACTGAAACCTGGTTGTTTATGTGTTTTAATGACTAATGAGGAAGTGGATTATTAGGAATTGGAATTTTTTTTTCTTTTCTGATTGTTGGTTCCTCGCTTTTATCATCTTGTAGGAAACTGGGTGATGGACTTTTCCTGCAGTGCTGTAAGGAAGTGGCAGCGGGATACCCAGATATAACCTTTGAAAACATGATTGTTGACAATACTACTATGCAGGTAGGATGACAGCACATTTGTACGTTTGAGAACATCTAGTATTTTTGTGTTTAAGATGTAAATGGGGAAGTTTATACTGATCAGAAAATTATGCTGACGAGGAAAATATTACTCTTAAACAATGATGATAGTTTGACCTTTTCACCAAATTCACTTTTTCTCAACTTCTGCTTTTATCAGCTGGTCTCCAGGCCCAATCAGTTTGATGTCATGGTGATGCCCAACCTGTACGGGAATGTGGTCAGCAATGTCTGTGCTGGTTTGGTGGGAGGACCAGGGCTTGTACCCGGAGCAAATTATGGACGTGATTATGCTGTCTTTGAAACGGTGCGTTCTCTCCTGCAATGTCCTTACGGTTTGGTATCTAACATGGGTAACTTACCAGTGTACAGTACCAGTGCCTGTACTCTGGTACTGGGAGTGCTGTGCAGAGTGGAGGCAGAACCTTTGTGTTTTTCCCAGTTAATTCTGGGGTTTGTCAGGGGTGTGTTCTTGCTCCTACTCCATTCAATGCTTGCATGGACTGGGTGTTGGCTGTGGGGTATCTTTTGGTGAAGAAAGATTCACTGATCTTGACTTTGCTGATGATGCTCTGATCTTTGCAGAGTCAGTAGAGGCTCTCATTGGGGCTCTGGAGTGACTGAACGAGAAGTCTGAGTGTCTGGGCTTGCAAGTGTCCTGGATAAAAACCAAGATCCAGGCCTTTAATGACCTCTTAGGCACAGCCATCAGCATGTGTCTGTCTGCATAGAGAATGTCAACCGGGTCAAGAGGTTTACTTACCTCAGCAATGACATGCATGTCTCTGGTAACTATTCCTATGAGGTCAGTAGACAGATTGGGAGAGCATGGGGGGGTCATGAGGTAACTGGAAAGGGGTGTGTGGCACTTCCGCTATCTGTGCAAAAGGACAAAGGTCCAAGTCTTTAGAGTCCTGGTACTTCCTGTCATGCTATATGGTTAAGAGACAGGGACGCTATTTCTGAGATGAAGACTGGACTCCTTTGGTACTGTGTCTCTTTGGAGAATCCTTGGGTACCACTGGTTTGACTTTGTGTCGAATTTGTGGTTGCTCATGAAGTTCCAAGTGAGGCACATTACCTTGTGAGGGAGCGTCAGTTATGGCACCACAGCCATGTGTTGTGATTCCCCGAGGGTGATCTGGCTCGCAGGATCCTCATTGTTGAGAACACAAGTGGCTGGACCAAGTCAAGGGGACACCCACATAATACCTGTCAGCAGCAAATAGATGTTAATTTCTGGAGGATGGGACTGGACCGTGTGTCTGCTCCTGAGCAGTTTCATTGTGTGGTGGGTGCGGCAACACGCTATACCAGTGCATGCTCCCCAACTTGACCTGATAAGTAGCTTAAAATTTTGAACCTTTTATATTGTAAGTAGAACCTTAATTTTGTTTGTGTAGGCTACAAGGAATACTGGGAAAAGCATTGCAGGCAAGAACATTGCAAACCCCACTGCCATGTTACTGGCTAGCTGCATGATGCTGGACCATCTTCGGTAAGTCACTTAGTTATATCTTATTAAAACTGTGGAAAATCACAAGCTTGGTCCATGTATTCATTAATATGAAGATGAGTCTATGCTTAATCTATCTTTTATTTTATCAGTGGCACATACATGGTCATATTAGAGTCTGTCTGTTTTGTACAAACCCAATGGCACTCCTCAGTTATGCATAGCTGTGTTGCCTGCAAATTCCAAGTTAATTTAAAAGTCCCCACTAATTGTATACAGTGTATTGTTTCTAATAATTTACCATACCTAGGTTGTACTCACGATATGGAGATAAGACAACTGTATGCGGTCTATCTTATATCCAAAGTATGGACCATAGGTTGTCCACTGTGCTTGTTAAATATCTTTCTGTGTGTCTACATAAGTTTGGCCAGTTCTGACAAGGAGGTTCAACTCTGTCATTTGGAAGAAAAGTATAATTATTCTTATTAATGCAAACCCATTCATTGTAAAAGTATGTGTAATTTGTTTTCTAAACACATTTAGAAGGAAAAGCAACCAACTCTCTGGAAACGTTGGGAGTGTTGGCTCTTTCATGTAATAAACATCACACCAGAGTTATGCATTCTTGCTACATTTCAAACTGTGGGTTTGTTGTAAACTACTTGCTGAGTTCCAAAATGAACCATTGATTAACAAATAGTTTGTAGCTCTTCATGAGCCATCTTAAACAGCATACAGCTCACTTAGATATACTTTAAATTGCATTTTTTTAATTCTGGTGAAAGGTGGGTGCTTGAATACATATTCTGAGTACAGCAGGCAGATTGTTGCATAAGGATTTGCTGAAAGTCAATAAAAAGACTGCTTAGGAGGCTTTGGTTCAAATAGGTAGGGTGGTATGTGTGTCCAGACCTTATCTGATCCTCTGTGTATGTTCATGTTGCAGATTTGAGTTGTGTGCTTTTTGTCATTTAGGCATACATACACATTTTTTTTTTGGTGTGGGAATGAGATCGATTCTTGCCTTGTTTTCAGTATTACAGGGTTAGATTCAGCCTCTCGTGTGACCCTTAATTGGATTTAGTGGGTTAGAAGATAGACGTGTATACTGTATTCTTTAATGTAGACTTATGGGAACACACTAAGGCCTAACATTACTTTTGCTTTTTTAATTCTTTTAGGTTGCATGACTATGCTACTTTGATTCGAAGTGCAATTTTTAGGACAATGAATGAAACCAGGGTATGTAGAAACTGTCTAATGTGCAGATTATAGGAGTGTGGTAAATTTGTCCCAATGCTATATGAATATTTCCTTCATAATTTGTTGCTTAAACTGCATAAAGTGATAGTATGATTTTTTTTGCTTAAAATGTTTCTATTTTTATGTTGGCAAATGTGAGGTTGTTTTAAATTCCCCAATGATCACTTTGTTGGTAAATAAAAGATTTGTAAACCATTTCTTGACATCAAGTTCTGATATGAATGAGTACTTGCTAATCTGCACAACACAGCTACAGAGCACATTAACACAGCATGCCTCAAAGTGGACACCATTTTTCTCAAAGCCCACTCAGTGTTGCTTCAGTTTATTAACTACATGATATGATTTGTTGCATTTGGGGGTTAGCAGATAAATTAGAAACAGCACAGGATGTTACATTTTGTTCTCTGATCTGCAGATGCACACCCCTGATGTTGGAGGTCTGGCTACCACATCTGAGGTGGTTCAGTCTATTGTAAGGTTGATTCAGGAAAATTCCTTGCACAGACAAACAGCTGTGTGATGAAGCCTTGGTGCATATGCTGCAGACAGGTATGTGCATTTTGTGTTCAATTGTCTCAAGCTGATATGTGCAGCTTTATCTCAGTGTGTTTACACCTAGCCATCAAAGCTTAGTTGAACTTATATTCTTATACATTGTCTTTCCCTTTCTTTTTTTCTCAGTTATTCATACCTTCTCCAAATCATCTTGGAGTCTTAGGTTCTGCCAAGGAATATGCTGATTTGCAGTCAAGAAAAGTCTGGATTACTAGTGCTGGTCCTGCTGACAGCTGCTTTAGCATAGTGTCTTCTCTATTATCTTTATTTATTGCAATGTTTCTGTAAAGCTTTATTTTGTAAAACTGTGTAATAAAGGGCATATTTAATTTGCATTGTTGAGGCGGTGAAATCACGTTTATTGTGAGCTTTGCAGCTAGATGCCCAGCACCAAGGACTTGTGTTGCTCAGCTGTAAGCTCTGCCTGCCCTGCTCTGGCTCAAAAAAGAGAGACAAATGTTATTCCCACAATATGACACCATATAAATCAAGGAACGCAGGTAATTAAATATATCATGACGTCACATAAACTGCTTGTTGTTGGTTACCTGTCTGTGTGTAGTGGTAACTATACATCCACTAATAATGCACCCTTGGCAAATATATTCCAGTTATTTACTTGTTACGAATTTGCAAAATATTCTGATTTTGCTGTCATTCTGGGGTATTAAGTGTTGACTGATGAAAGAAAAAATGAAAATAAACTATTTATGCATAAGGCTGCAACATGTGAAAAAGTGAAGGCGCTGTACTTAACCACAGGTTGTTTGGAAGGGTTACCCAAAAAAAAGAAAAAATGTTGTCAAACAACAATCTTTCGCACCTGCTGTACAGTTTGCCAAACCTCACTAGACTGTTCACCAGGACCAACTCTTGTGGTGAGATGAGATAAAAATAGAGCATTTGAGCAATGATACCAGAGCTTGGTTTGACGCAGACTTGCAGAAAAGCGCCTTGTCCCCTCTTGGACAATTGGTCGGGATTTGTGGTATCATGGACTCTGTCAAGTATCCGCAAAATATTAAATCAAAATCTGACTGCCTCTACCAGGAGCCAAAATTTTAGTCTCCTGACACAAAACCTGTTTGGAAGAGGTGAACTCTCCTGTTCAACTCTTCCAAAGTGTGGACCTCGAAATATGAAGGATCTACAGAGATTTCATATGACGAAACAGTAGCAGGACCCTTGCCAGGTGTTCTCCAACCTCATTAAGAATTAGAGGAGAAGACTCTGAGCTGTTATCTTGACAAAAGTGAGCTACACGAAGCATTAAGTGAAGGACTGCCAATAATGGTGACAAACATATTTTTGAAAAAAAAAAAAGTTGTATGACAATTTCTTTTTCCTTTTGATTACTTCAATTAAAGGCTAAATTGTATTCATATTTTGAATGAAAGATCAAGAGGATACATAGTAAAGATTCTTTGTCAAAGCCCATTTTCCTTTTTATTGAACAAGGGTGCCAATATTAATTCAGAGCACTGTATTGCAGTTTTGCCTTTATCTAAGCATACACATACTTAAGGTGTTTTAAAAGTAAAAATTGCAACAATCTGGTATTTCAAAATAAAACTGAGCAAGCATACTTGTCATTTCTTTAATATTTTGCTACTAAGTTGTCGCTAAACATATATTTGAATAAGAAAAACCTAAAGTGAAACTGCTAAAAATGTGGGGATGAGTTAAAATTATACTCTATGATTAGAAGTGACATTTCCAAAAACAAGATAAATCAATAAAAAATGTCTTCTATCACACAGTCTCACGTGATATACATTCAAGTATTTTTTTCAGGTAGTTTTATGATTAAGCTGCAGCTTACTCTTCATTTTTTTCCCATAAGAAATTTATTTTTGCCAGCAATCTGATGTGTTTACTTTTACTTATTTGCCTGACATCTTTATCCAAGGCAACTTACAACATTTATGGTACAGTTACATTTCCTTTGGTTTTACACTTGGAGCACAGGCAGGTTAAGTAACTTGCTCATGGTCATGCAGTGTCAGTGGTGGGATTTGAACCCACAGCCTCAAGGTTTGAAGCCCAAAGCTTTAACCACTACGCCACATTGCCTATCTGATATAGCATCGTCATGAAATGTAGAAGCTTTCTTTCAAAATGTGAAACTATATTCTGAAATGCATTAGTCATATTTATCTCGGCTAAAACATCCTGCCTGAAGGAAGAACTGAAAAGTCATTGTGTAAGATGACTGAAAAATTAATACTATCCTGACTAGTAGCATGTACAAGTTCAAGTTTACCTGCAGTTGGCATTCATTATTTGTGAATTTACATCTTTTTACCAAAAAGCCTGACATATTTCCTTACCATACCATTCTCTAACCTGCTTAGTCCAATTAAGGGTTGCAATTGCATGGGGCAGGTCACCAGACCCCTTACGTTGACAGAAATTTATTTGTCCCCAGTGGGAAATTTGGCTTTTTACAGAAGTTCTTTAAATAAATACATGCATTAAAATGTAGATAAGTAAATAAATAAACCTGCACTTTGCACTGAACACACACCAGAATGACTAAACAGAAAGAAAACTTCAGTCACAGTCGGTGATGATACAGATGTAATGCTGTTGGTATAAAGGAGCCCTAGCAGCGTTTCCTGACATACGTCTGCTGAATGATTCATTAGCTGAAAGTACTCAGTGCGTCAGAGAACCCAGCCACAGGGGATGCACAAACTAGTGTGTTTCTTTGTGCCAGTCCCCCAAAAATGGGGAGGGTTACACCAGAAAGGGCATCCGGTGTAAAATTTTGCCAAATCAATATTCGGACAATACAATTTTACCTACCGGATCGGTCGAGCCCCGGGTTAATGACCGCCACCAGTACTATTAACCAGCAGGGTGCTGGCGGAAATTGGGCTACTAATGGCCGAAGAAGAGGGGGGAGACGTGTCCGGAGGCAAGAGGAGAGAAGGAAAGTAAAGAGATTGGAACTGAGGGTAGGAACGTTGAATGTTGACAGTATAACTGGTAAGGGGAGAGAGCAGATATGATGGAGCGAAAGAAGGTTGATGTATTGTGCGTGTGAGAGACTAAATGGAAGGGGAGTAAGGCCAGGTGGATTCAAATTGTTCTATCATGGTGTGGATGGGAGGAGAAATGGGGTAGGGGTTATTCTGAAGGAACTGTATGTCAAGAGTATTTTGGAGGTGAAAAGAGTGCCAGACAGAGTAATGGTTATGAAGCTGGAAATTGGAGGCATGATGATGAATGTTGTTAGTGCATATGCCCCGCAAGTTGGGTGTGTAATGGAGGAGAAAGAAGATTTTTGGAGTGAGTTGGATGAAGCGATGAACAGTGTACCCAAGGGACAGAAAGTGGTGATTGGAGCAGATTTCAATGGACATGTTGGTGAGGGGAACAGAGAAGACGAGGAGGTGATGGGTAGGTATGGTGTCAAGGAGAGGAATGAAGAAGGTCAGGTGATAGTGGATTTTGCCAAAAAGATGGAAATGGCTGTGGTGAATATGTATTTAAGAAGAGGGAGGAACATAGAGTTACGTACAGAGTGGAGGAAGATGCACACAGGTAGATTATATCCTATGCAGAAGAGTCAATCTAAAGGAGATTGAAGACTGCAAAGTGGTGGCAGGGAAAAGTGTAGTTAAGCAGCATAGGATGGTGGTCTGTAGGATGACAATGGAGATCAAAAAGAGGAAGAGAGTGAAGGCAGTGCCAAGGATCAAATGGTGGAATTTGAAAAAGGAAGACTGCAAGGTTGAGTTTAGGGAGAAGGTGAGACAGGCACTAGGTGGCAGTGAAGAATTACCAGACAGTTGGGAAACTACAGCAGAAGTAGTAAGAGTGACAGCAAGAAGGGTGCTTGGCATGACATCTTGATAGAGGAAGGAGGAAAAGGAAACTTGGTGGTGGAATGAGGAAATACAGGAGAGTATACAGAGGAAGAGGATGGCAAAGAAGTGGGATAGTCAGAGAGATGCTGAAAGTAGACAAGAGTACAAGGGGATAAGGCTAAAGAAAAGGCGTATGATGAGTTGTATGAAAGGTTGGACACTAAGGAGAGAGAAAAGGACCTTTACCAATTTGCTAGACACACGGGACTGAGCTGGGAAAGATGTGCAGCAGGTTAGGGTGATGAAGATGGAAACGTACTCACAAGCGAGGAGAGTGTGTTGAACAGACGGAAAGAGTACTTTTAGAGGCTGATGAATGAAGAGAACGAGAGAGAGAAGAGGTTGGATGATGTGTAGATAGTGAATCAGGAAGTGCAACGGATTAGTAAGGAGGAAGTAAGGACATCTATGAAAGGATGAAAAATGGAAAGGCCGTTGGTCCAGATGACATACCTGTGGAAGCATGGAGGTGTTTAGGAGAGATGGCAGTGGAGTTTTTAACCACATTGTTTAATAAATCTTGGAAAGTGAGAGGATGCCTGAGGAGTGGAGAAGAAGTGTACTAGTGCTGATGTTTAAGAATAAGGGGAATGTGCAGGACTGTAATAACTACAGGGGAATAAAATTGATAAGCCACAGCATGAAGTTATGGGAAAGAGTAGTGGAAGCTAGGTTAATAGTGAGGTGATCATTCGTGAGTAGCAGTATGGCTTCATGCCAAAAAAGAGCACCACAGATGAGATGTTTGCTCTGAGGATGTTGATGGAGAAGTATAGAAAAGGCCAGGAGGAGTTGCATTGCGTCGTTGTGGACCTGGAGAAAGCATCTGACAGGGTGCCTTGAGAGGAGCTGTGATATTGTATGAAGAACTCGGGAGTGGCAGAGAAGTACATAAGAGTTGTACAGGATATGTACGAGGGAGGTGTGACAGTGGCAATTTCTGCGGTAGGAGTGACGGATGCATTCAACGTGGAGGTGGGATTACATCAGGGATCGGCTCTGAGCCCTTTCTTATTTGCAATGCTGATGGACAGGTTAACAGACAAGATTACACAGGAGTCCCCGTGGACTATGATGTTTGCTGATGACATTGTGATCTGTAGCGATAGTAGGGAGCAGGTTGAGGAGACCCTGGTGGAGATATGCTGTAGAGAGGAGAGGAATAAAGGTCGGTAAGAACAAGACAGAAAACATGTGTGTAAATGAGAGGGAGGTTAGTGGAATGGTGAGGATGCAGGGAGTAGAGTTGGCAAAGGTGGCCGAGTTTAAATACTTGGGATCAACAGTACAGAGTAACTGGGATTATGGAAGAGAAGTAAGTGGAAAAGAGAGTACAGACAGGGTGGAATGGGTGGAGAAGAGTCACAGGATTAATTTGTGACAGACAGGTATCAACAAGAGTGAAAAGGAAAGCCTACAGGTTGGTAGAAAGACCAGCTATGTTATATGGGTTGGAGACGGTGGCACTGACCAGAAAGCAGGAGACAGAGCTGGAGGTGGCAGAGTTAAAGATGCTAAGATTTGCACTGGGTGTGACGAGGATGGACAGGATTAGAAATGAGTACATCACAGGGTCTGCTCAGGTTGGATGGTTGGGAGACAAAATCAGAGAGGCGAGATTGCATTGGTTTGGACATGTGCAGAGGAGAAATGCTGAGTATATTGGGAGAAGGCTATTAAGGATAGAGCTGCCAGGGAAGAGGAAAAGAGGAAGGCCTAAGAGAAGGTTTATGGATGTGGTTAGAGAGGACATGCAGGTGATGGGTGTAACAGAACAAGATGCAGAGGACAAAGATATGGAAGAAGATGATCCGCTGTGGCAACCCCAAATTGGAGCAGCCAAAAGAAGAAGACTCAGAGTATGTGTGGTGTTATGGGTCCACAGCTCATTGAGCAAAGGCCATTTCGTTTTAAATAAATGATCACCGTGCTCGCGGTTTAGCGAGGGGACGTTGGGCCATAGCGAGCCGTGGGGCGATCCGTAGGGTGTGGGCGTTTCTCACCGAGTGCACAGGTGAGGAACTGCCCACATTCGTGATTGTCCCATGGCTAATGCTGCAGCTGCTGTGGCCCTCGTCATTTTAAAAAGCGTGAGTCGGTTGTGGGATGGAAAAATGGAGAGAGGAGAAAAGAGATGAGGAAAAGAGGACGGAGGTTACAGGGAGCGAGGAAGCATGCGGTGCAAGAGAGACAGACAGGCGGTGCGTGCGTGTGGTGAGCGCACGATCGAGGGCAGCTGTAAGGAAGCTGGGGTGTTGGGCCTACACCCAGGCGATTGATTTGGATGTCGCTCCAGCTGAGCGATTATGTAGCAGGAGTGACCGAGGGAAGGCGACTGGCCGCAGAGAAGCCGCGGAAAGGCAGCGGAAGTCGGGAGACTTGGTTCTGGAATCCCCAACGTGGGCGACCTG
The DNA here is from genome assembly GCF_016835505.1 of Polypterus senegalus. NCBI lineage: Eukaryota > Metazoa > Chordata > Cladistia > Polypteriformes > Polypteridae > Polypterus > Polypterus senegalus. Next base: position 75,640,500 of record NC_053166.1, on the reverse strand, counting down.
GCCGTTGGTTGGAAACCAAGTTCTCCGAGACTGGGATGAGTGCCAGACCGAAGCCAGGGTTCGGGAGGTCTCCAGTCTCATGCGTGTGTTTCAGGAGGGCAGCTGCAGAGAGAGAGTGGCTCCTCTGTCGCGAAGCCTGGACAGGGAGAAGCAGGAGAGTCACGAGTCACAAGCTAGAAGCGCCGGGTTTGATCTTGTTGTTTTTAAAGACTGCTTCCTTAAACATTTTACCTCTCGTTTTAAAGGATTGTTTTTTCTATTGGTTTTAGCCTCCACATGTTCTTTTAATGGATTATTTATTTAAAGAACTTTGAATGAACTGCACTTTATTTATATGGAACACTATTTTGTTTTTGATTGTTTCTTTTAAATAAAAGCACTGTTGCACTTTCAACCATCCCCTTGCTCAGATGCTCAATTATTGCCTCCATTGACTAGCTCACTCGGTAACATTATCGACAGTGTGGGGTTCAAGTGCTTCTAACAGCAATTAGAATGTGGAGCCAGAACCCACATCGTCACAGCATGTCAAAGAGAGGATGTGTAGCATTGTTCATAAAGGTACTCAGTTTTGTTTTCATTCTCTCCTTCGCTCTGACATCCAGGGGATCCAGAGTGTGTCCCATAACTGAACCTGCCCTTTTAATTAGCTTGTTGTTTCGGTGGGCTTCTCTTGAAGTGATGTTACCAGCCCTGCACACCACAGCTTAGAAAATCACACTGGCCATCACAAAGTTATAGAAGATGTGAAGGATGTCACTTCCCACATTAAAGGAATACAGTCCCCTAAGGAAAAACAGCCTGATCTGCCCCTTCTTATATAGTTCCTCTGTGTTCTATGACCAACCCAACCTGTCATTGATGTGGACACCCAAGTACTTGTAGGAATGGACCAACTCTATATCCACTCCTTGAATAGTGCCAGACATAGAGACTTTTGGTGTGGCAAAAGTCAATAGTCAATTCCTCGGTTTTATCGATGTTAAGATGCAGTCAATTCTCTTTGCACCAAGAAAAAATGTTCTTCACCTGAATGCTATACTCGATCTCATTCCTTTTATCAATACACCTCATAAGTGCAGATTAATCTGTAAATTTCTGCACGTGACATGGCCTTCTGTTATATATTATTTATAGTCTGAGGTGTGCTCCAGTGTTGCTCACATCCACATCAGAAATACAGTGCTTGTCCATGAGTCTCATAAAATGCGGCCTGCCCAACAAAGGTTCATTATCCAGAACATCATAGACTCATCCACCTGCATAACTCGGAGTTTACCTCTTAACAGGGATGGCTAAATGGCATTGAAGGCCCACTTGAAGCATCTGTTGATACATAAAATAAATTCGGTACCTATACACCCACTACTAAATTAGCTACTATCTAAACACCATGTCCTAAATCCAGATAATATGAACAATTTTGATGACACTTTCGGGATATGGTGGAAAGAAAAATATGTTCAATAAGTTAAAACACCCAATAGTATGTTTACATTCATATGTTGTGTATTTTTAAAGTGCTCTCAATTAAAATAAGGCATGTTTAGTGTTTAAATACAGTAATATTCCACTCATATAGAATGGTCAATAAAACAAGGAAGCAAAATTAAAGTGCAGCACACAGCTGTCCACAGCAAGACTCAGTACATCAGGACGTATTGCCCAAGTTCAAGCTTACTGATGTGTACACAGTACAATGAGATTCTTCATCGTGTGTTTTCCTCAGACTAGAGACCAAAGTCCAATCCCAACAACAAACAAAATGGCACTGAATACAACATCATAACTTACAGTAGATCCAATACTTAGAGGACAAGAGCATGTATTTCTCAGTATGAGAGACTGGCAGTTAACTGCACTGTACAACAGCAGTTATGGGTTGGCATTCCTGCAATTACTTCATTAGATGCCAATGATGGAGCTTTTCATTTCATTAGGTGGCTTGATTCAGTTTTAGTACAGCCACAGGTGTAATTCCTATCATTGTACATTTTATATTCCTGAAGAAATTAACAAAATGTTCTTTGGGACACTGTGGGTAGTTTCATGTGTCTCAATATTCCTGTTTATTCTTTCTAAATCCTTTAAAATACTTTACAGAAATTGAACTCATATAAAATGTTAAAATTCAGGTATGGTGACAGATTTTGTCTGCCCACTTGTTAGCTGGACTTACAGTTTATGTTAGTGATGCGCATGTACATCTGCTGGCACTGTTATCAAATCATACTTGATAAAAAAGTGCTATCCCTCTTGGTTTTAAGTCATATTATTCAATTGTAATTCTGAATTACCCAAATTAAAATAATTAATTTAGTATGGCTACTATTTATTCAAGTCAGTACTCAATTTATTCCTTACTATGCTTTTCTATATTGAACTGAATCCTACAGTCACTTCCATGGATGATTTCACATTGGTCTATATTGGACGTCTATACATGATTCGTCTCATATCCCAAAATCAAGGTTTTCAGGTTAATGTTTGAGTTTAAAAGCCCAGGATGAGTACAGTTGTGTAAGAATGTCCTGCAATAAAGTGAGCAGGAGTAATTCGGAATTCACAGAATTTTTCTTTTACCGTGTCAATCGAGTGTATGTAAACATGGCTCCACGAGTATCAGCACCTGCGATACGGGTCAAATTCTGATTCTTCACCAAACACCCACACTACTTAAGGTACACATTATGCATCTCTTTCTTTATACTACTTCTATACGACCAGATATTTATCACAAGGATAAGTTAATTTGATACTCAGTCTCCCTTTAGCGCCGTAATGACGGGTTCTCGTTGCGCCCAGGCTTCAATGGCCCTGAACTGGATTAAACGAGATCAGTGATAGTTGGATGTTAAAGCGTACTCCCAAAAGTATTTGTGTCATTAACAATGGTCCAATGTTGTACATATTACGAGAGGTTGGGATGAATTTTGCATCTTTACAATGTCTGACTAAAGAGTCTGGAAAACATTAGTGCAGCGCGTGTTATATAACGAGCAAAACGCCTGTTTAACTTCCGTGAGAGCTTATTTTAATCTAAAAATTCTGAATACAAAGAGCATGTTATAACGATAAACACACCCCGATAAAGCAATACTACGAATACCATAAGCACCAACCGTCACAACAATAACATGTGGTCGTTAAGTGAGTTTTGATTCGATCGCTTGGTGACGCAAGAGCGTATGAACGTAATACGTAACTTTTCGACTCGTCGTCTGACTGCTTTCCGTGCACCTCAATGTCCCGTTAGCCAATGAGAGAGCTGCTTATTGCTTGTGGCGTGTCGACTGGTTGCCTAGAGTCCGGACGTTTGTCCCGCCCCACACACTGGCGCCATACCAAACCTCATTGCGTCGCACGCCTTCCTAGCTGGCGCGACTCCGCCCGAACGAGTCTTACGGGAAGCGTCCGTTGACAATCAGGTGCATCAGGATGTAGGTGTCTAGGGTTCTTTTTCATAAAGGTAAGCTTGATAAGAAAGCAAGAAGCCACTGAGCTGGCAAATAGTTATCATCATTATTATTATTATTTTTTTTTTTTTGCTAACAGTGGCCACTGTGCATCTCATCCCATACTATTTATGTTGGTATCATGCTGATGCTTGGTCGCTATAGAAGTTTTTTCTACTCATAGCTGTTAAACGGAATAAACCTTTCCAAACCCCGGGGTATTGGGCCAAGCCACGTGCCGTTTACGTAGCGTACAGGTAAGGGTTTGCGCAATGACACGGTTGACCCTGTCTTTTACGCATTTGACGAAACCATTTTGATTTTGTGTACGTCTTTTTGGGAAAGGCTTTAAAACGTAAACTTGTCAGGTAGACCTTGTCTGAGCAGGGTTGTCTTGTTGCAGCGATTTCATAACACCCAGGGTGCATTCGCTGTTATCGTTGTTATTGCATGTCATCCATGGATCGTTGTGCAACCAACTACATGCATTCAAGTGAGGAGTAACGACTCCCGCCAGCGTTAAATGACCTGGAATGCCGTTCAGAATGTATTTCGGAATCCGTTGGCTTATACTATTGATTTGAATAAGAAACAATATTAGAAAAAATTAATTTATAATATAATTCTACCATTTCGTCATGGGCAGAATTGAAGCCTAATTTCTTACAGTTCAAAACTGAAGCGATGTTTAAGTTTATATATACAGTACACACTATCGGCCAGTAGTTTTAGAACACCAATTTTTTTCACAAATTTAATCAGGTGAAATGCAATGAATGACTTTAAATGGCGAAAAGATAAACAGTAAACAGGTGTTCAAAGTTCTTCTGATTACTTACAAACCTCTCTGTTTGCCCTCTGTCTGTGAGGTGCCTATCACACAGGCTGGTGCCCTCAGAAACATGTCTTCTGATTGGGCTGTGACTTTGGGTCTGCCAAATCTCTTCCTATCAAAGTTTCTGTTAGTTTCCAATTTTCTTTGGGTTGTGTAGGACACCATACTCACTGACATTTTGATTTATTTTTTAATTGGCAATTTAAATGAAAGGCCTGCACTTGTAAAGGTGACGATGCTGTGTCTCATTTGTTAATTGCTGTTTTCTTGTCATTATCACTGTAATATTGTCCGAGAAGTACTTCAGAGAGCGTAGTAACACAGACTATTCCAACTCTGCTTTAAGATAGATGGAAGGTTTTTAAATAATCAACAGAAGTTGGGACACCTGTGCAAATTGTTTGCTGCAACTGGCAAGGCCTACTTTATTTGCTGCAGAACATCTATCTATAGGTTGTAACCTATTAGTTGTTCCCTGAAGATGGTCCATTTTTAATATTCTGATATCTCCTTTTTACAGTTTTTGCTACCCTAAATGTTAAGTGTATACCTCTGGCAGTTTACAGCATACCTTTTCACCAGTTTAGGTCATTTGTTGCATTTGAACTGATTAAATTTGAAGACAAACTGGAAAACTGAGGGGTTCTAAAACCTTTGACCAGTAGTGTGTATAGTCTATATGAAAAGAGGGAGGCAAGGAAAATTTGTAAACCTTCCAAAAGCTTTGTTTTGGAATTAATACCTCTAGTATACCTTTACTATTTGAGTAGTTAGTGGTATGTTTGACTGAAGGCTGTACATTGTGTATAGTATTTGTTTGTTTGTTTATTGAATGAAACAGAAAAAGCTTTAACAGCTTTGGCCCGGGAAACTCATCCATAAAATGCATTCATTCAAGACATCTTTGGAGCATACAAAGAAACGTGTTTTCTTGTCCATTAATCACAGATGTGTTAACAATACTTTGGTTGCATAAAGCTTTTTTAGATCAGAATATACATGAGCATCTTTAGCATATAGCTGAGAACATGCAAATTATAAGTAATAACATTTACTTCAAAGGGTAAAGAGGATGAACTTCGTTTGCATTAACAATTTATGGCTGACATCCTTACCCAGGGCATCTAACAACATTGTAAGTACAATTGGTTACATTTCTTTTGTTTTTTCAATGGAAGTACATGGTCAGACAGTGTCAGTAGCAGAATTTGAGCTAACAGGCTGAGGCTTTGAAGTCCAAAGGATTAAGGTGAATAATGGAATATATTCTAATATAATATATTCTTGTTGTTGAGACTCAAAGTCAGAGGCTGCTTCCTGGAGAAACATCAGCATACTTTAAAGCAGATAGACAAAAGTGAGTATATAAAGCACCTTTGTTACATTGTTAATCTAATGGCATCCTTCCAAGGTTAGGCTGAATATAGCTGCATCTCTTAGAACAATATTAGCTTATTTAACAAAGTTAGGAAAACCTTGTGTAATTAAGAAACCAAGATGCTAAAGGTTTGTTAAAGATTTTCTGCAACAGTATGTCAGCTTATTGCCTATTCTGTAATTCGTGCTAATTCAATAGGCTTTTTTTAAATATATACATTTTCATAAAACTGAATAATAATTTATAACATAATGCACCTAGGAAATTACAGAGTTTGCAAATATTAAAAGTCTGAGAGAAAGATGTATCAAAGAGCAACTAGCATCAAAATATTGAAGGGAGTGTAATTTTCGGTTGGACAGGCATCTGTTTCCAGTTAATTGTATCATCGATGACGCCAGGTTCAGTGTGAAGTACAACTGAAGTGAGGACAATACAACATTTAGCTGGAATTTCTGATAATCCTCATTAGTTTATATGCTCTTCACAGGCTGTCAGTTCTTAACTCCGTATTGGCAGCTGAGATTTCAAAATGAAAGTACCTTGAATTGCATAATAGGGCTAGAAAATAGAAGGGTGTTTTGTTTTTTTTTCTGTCAGTTACTGAAGCAAATGAAGGCAGAGATTAACCTTTTTGCAATGATAATTACAAGACTTGTTCTGGAGCTATATTTTTCAAGTGCTCCCAGGATTGGCTTCACCCTGTCCTTCCTCAAAGCTGAACCTGAGTTGGATTAAAGAGGGCTGAGAATGTTGCCACTCCCTGCAGGCTAGGATGCCGATATCTTGCATAACGTACCTGTTACATATTTCAGAACAAGTTGAACCAGTTTCTACTTTTTAATAATAAGAGTATGGTCAAGGTGACTATGAGTAAAGTCTATATTAAAGTGTAGAAAAAGGTAGTTTTCCATACAAGAACACACATACTGTATGTCAGTTTATTTAGGTGGTGACTGATTTCATATCCCTTTGTTGCATACAGGCAGTCCCCGGGTTACATACAAGATAGGGACTGTAGGTTTGTACTTAAGTTGAATTTGTAAGTCGGAACAGGTCCATTATTTTAATAAATGCTATTATTGACCGATTGTAACCAAGTGCTATGCCAATGAATGATGGAGTTTCACCTCTCTCTGACCTGTTTATTATTTCTACTTTATTTTCCATGGTGATGGTTTTTCTCTTCTTTACTGTATCACCAGCACTTGCATCAGATTTGTGTTTCAGACACATTGTTGAAGGGTGAAGACAAAAGGTTAAGATGAGCTCAGCAGGAAGGTACCCCTCGTCAACATGTCTGATGTACTGACAAGAGACAACTTCCTGCTATGCGCGCAACAGTACAAGGAGGCTTGCTATTGAGAATGAATGGGGGTAGTGAGGGGCGGTTCACCACCCGCCCACGACACAGTCCCCTCCAACTATAGTATGCTGCCTGCAGTATCCACCCACCAAGAACGAACACGGTGTGGCCAACGGCGGGTAGTGAATCGCAAACTACCACCCCCATTCAACTGGCAGCCACCCACAACACACTACACTACTGTTTTTCTTATTGTCTTTTATTTTTCTATTCTTTATTATGTAAAGCACTTTGAGCTACTGTTTGTATGAAAATGTGCTATATAAATAAATGTTGTTGTTACAATGCTACCCACCCCGCCCCGTTCACCCTCAGTGGTTTCCGCTCAGCCACGACCGGGTCGCTGCTTGCAGCATCAGGGCAGCCGTGTGTGGTGGGCGGGTAGTGAAACCTCCCCTCCGCTCCATCCAGCCTGCGTCCAGTCGGGAGCAGTAGCTGCGAAGGCGTGGTGGGCGGGCAGCGAACTGCCCCATCAAGCCTTCATCCTGCACACGAGCGATAGCTGTGGCCCCGGTGACTATGGACCACGGGTTACCGCTTGTCACCGGGAGCTGCCCGAGGGACACTACACTGTACGAGCAGTGAAATCACCCCCTCCAGCCTCTGTCCAGCCACCGCTTGCAGCGTCCCCATGCTGAAGATGACAGAGCAGCAGTTACTGAAGCGCATGCGTCGCAGCTGCAGCCCCGTTCGCAAATCATAGGTCGGATGTCCGTAACTTGGGGGCTACCTGTATATATAAGCTTCAAAAAAGGGTTTAGGTATTTGTTTTGTGTGAGAGTTTTTTTTTATGTATTTTTTTTACGTCTAGTTAGTATTTATGTCTTAGTTATTTACCTCTACACTGAATTGGATCAAGTGGATTTGAGTATTAGATTACATTTTTGTTTTTTCATTTCTGTTTAATTTACTTGAAGGTTCAAATAATAATATCCCTCAGGATCTTTCTGTCACATAATGTCAAAATACATTAAAATTGCCAATAGAGCAAAACAAACTGTTTTTAAATGCAAAAATAAGTCCCTGTTAATGTCACACGCATTCACAGTAATTGCACCCAACCCATTAAGAGTTGGTATAGCACGCACATTTTGTAGATATTGGAAGAAAACAAGTAAATCCCATATTGATACAAGGTGTGTGACATCCACAGAGACCATGTCTACATCTGGAAATGATTTTGGTTCCCTAGGGCAGTGAGGCAGCATCAGTAGTAGTGATAGCATTATCTTTGTCACATGTACAGAGTACAGTAAAATTTTTACTTGTATATTCAACCAATATGCAACACAACACCACTCTCCAGCACCATGATATCTATGAATTTTTTAAATATATTCATTTTTATTAGAAAAAACACAAATCGGCTTACCTTACCCTTTTCCCATGTAAATTAGATGGACATAGTTTTGATGCAATAAAGCCTAGGAACACAAACATAAAATGGAGAAAAAAATCTTTGTCACTGGGAACATGAAGATTTGGAACCAGTGAACATAGCAAATAAATATTAAAACAGATACATGTAAACCTGTATATTTTTTCCTTTAGACATTTACACTCCATATATTAGGATTAGGCATGAGATAATGCACTTAGCCCACAGTGCAGTTCATGTTGAGATGTAGACTTCATAATAGGATTAGGGTTTCCCTGAATTGGAAATTTTCATAAAAGAAATCTACTGTATGTTTAGTGTTACTTATTATTAGACATTCATAAATCAAAACACTGCAAAATAAATTCAAATCAGTGCACAAATACACAAGTTTTAAAGTACGTTTTTGTAAGCTTTTTCTTTTTTATTACAATCTCAAATATTAACAACATATTTGCTCTGCAGTAACCTACAATATGTTGCATGTTGATCAGCACATGCAGGTTAGAATTTCATTATACCCTGTACATGTAAAAATAACCTATAAACATAAAGGTGCTGCAGTGCAAAACCTTCCAAATTTAACTGTACCTTTTTGTTTTCTGAGTTAACACCACACTTTCCATTTCACTGCATGTTGTACCAGTATACAGTAACTGTGTGTGACAAATAAAACTCTTGAATCTTTAATCACATTGCTACAGCAATATCTGTCCGTTTATTTCCAGCTTGAATAAATTAATGAGCCGATAACTCTGGGTTCTGGAACTACAAAGAACTCGCAAGGTTATATTTTCTTTAGTAAAAGTGAGAATGTCAAAATTCTGTATGAAGCTGAGACTGCACTGTAACAATATCCCCAGCAGTACAAACATAGTAGAGACAGATGTATGATTTGACCAGAAAACCAAGCTTTGGGAATCTGGCTGCATTCTCTCTTTACCATAGTAGAGGACTTCTGTCAAGAACAATATAGTATCCACTACTGTGTAACAACAACAAGATTTATTTCTATAGCACATTTTAATATACAAGATATAGCTCAAAGTGCTTTACCAGATGTCAAAGAAATAATTGCAGGAAAGGAAAAACAAATTAAAATAGGTAGGAATAATAATGACTAACAAGAAATAAATCGGTACCAGCTTACATAAAATAACTATAATTAGTAAAACAGTTCTTCAAGTCCTTCTATACAGTTTCCTATTTAAAGTCTGAAAAAATTAGTACTATGATAAAGTCAGATGGCTGGGAGGTCAGGGGAAAAAAAAACTGCAGGCAAGCTAAGTAAAAAAAAAAAAATGATAATAATAATAAATCTGTAGTTCCAAGGCCAAAAGACTGCTCAGCTCCCACTGGGCATTCTACTTAACATAAATGTACTTAAATCGTTACTTTCAGAATTCTCCTTTCTAATGTGAATAGTTCAAGGAAACAGCCTGCATATTTTACCACTGATAATTATAATTGCTGCTGTTATTCTAGCCCATCTTTGAATACTTTTCTTTTTTATTTTATTGATTTATTTTAGGAGGAGGCTTCTTTTTGTTCCTGGCCTGGCGCAAAGAGCAAGGTTTGGACCGTCTGTTAGGATCTGACATTAAAAAAAAAAAATGAGGTTGGCAGGCAAGTACGTGTTTTATTTTACAACAAAAAAAAATGGAGAACTTATTTGTGGTTAAATTTTTTTAAATCATGTTTTGCTGATGTTCCTTTAGCTTACCTCCATAATAACTACACTTCCTGTATGTGTTTATATATCTTTCTCCTCTCTATTATTGTCATGAGTAGGTGCTGCACTTTTCTGGTGGAAAGAAAACTTGTGCAGTTTTCGCAGCAATAAAATTGTAGCAGAAAATATGTTCTAAGTTCTCTGTTTCTAATTTAGCTGTATTGTTTTCAATTTTCTCATTTTCATTGTATTGCATTGTTTTTGAATTATGAAGACATTTCTCAAAACAAAAAAATGTATAGCGTTGCTTTAACAGACTGTTACCATAGTTTAGGTAACAGAACCAAGTTTTTTTTTGCTGATAATCAACTAGTTTGTGCTGCTTTTTAGAGTCATTGTTTTGTTGTATTCACATGAAAAGTGAAAGTCACCAAATGTTGTGTCGTCATCATGTCTATCTGTCTGCATAAAACAACTTGGCTCCTAGTGAAAAATTTAATTGAAATTTTATACACTTATTTTTTATTTTGCCAGGACATTTGTTAGAAAGTTCAGTTTTCATTGAGATACAGTGGGTACGGAAAGTATTCAGACCCCCTTCAATTTTTTACTCTGTTATATTGCAGCCATTTGCTAAAATCATTTAAATTAATTTTTTTCCTCATTAATGTACTTCACTTGTCCAATACAGTCCCCACAGTGAAGCATGGCGGTGGCAGCATCATGCTTTGGGGGTGTTTTTCAGCTGCTGGGACAGGACGACTGGTTGCAATCAAGGGAAAGATGAATGCGGCCAAGTACAGGGATATCCTGGACCAAAACCTTTTTCAGAGTGCTAAGGACCTCAGACTGGGCTGAAGGGTTACCTTCCAACAAGACAATGAACCTAAGCACACAGCTAAAATAACGAAGGAGTGGCTTCACAACAACTCTGTGACTGTTCTTGAATGGCCCAGTCAGAGCCCTGACTTAAACCCAATTGAGCATCTCTGGAGAGACCTAAAAGTGGTTGTCCACCAACGTTTACCATCCAACCTGACAGAAACTGGAGAGGATCTGCAAGGAGGAATGGCAGAGGATCCCCAAATCCAGGTGTGAAAAACTTGTTGCATCTTTCCCAAGAAGACTCATGGCTGTATTAGCTCAAAAGGGTGCTTTTACTAAATACTGAGCAAAGGGTGTGAATACTTCGGACCATGTGATATTTCAAATTTTCTTTTTTAATAAATCTGCAACAATTTCAAAAATTATTTTTTTTGTCTGTCAATATGGGGTGCTGTGTGTACATTAATGAGCAAAAAAATTCATTTAAATGATTTTAGCATATGGCTGCAATATAACAAAGAGTGAAAAATTGAAGGGGGTCTGAATACTTTCCGTACCCACTGTACCTCAAATACTTTCTAAATGGTAATTTTTTAAATTTCAAAAATTTGTAAAGTGTTCAAAAAATTTTGAAATCATCTGCCGTACAGAAAAATATTCTTTGCAATTTTAGTTACTTATTAATTTACCGTTGAACATTTCCATTGAAGTATTATCATGTTGTATATATTGTTTGTTTCATCTTTTAATTATCTAATAGAAACTGTTGGTGGCAAAACAGATACCCAATACACACTGTTATTGAAATTGCAACAGAGACGCGCACAAGTACGAACTTACTTCCACATCAGCAGCTTATGCGAACCTCTGCAACACCAACTCATTTTCCTTGCACCTTAAAAGTATTGTCACATAACTGTAAAAGTGAAAAATGCACGCAAGGAAAGCAGAAAAGCATGTATCTAGCATACATTGAATAAACACATACTCAACATTTGCTTTATGCTAGAAGACCTTCACAACCTACAACTAGCAATTGTACTTAAGTTGCTATAATTTTTTTATTTCTGGAGTCGAAGTCTCATGTCTGTTAAATCTATTTCAGCTACCACAAACCTATTTGAACTCCGTTTTTAACTTCATGATATTGTAAAATGCAATTAAGAATCATTTTTATGTACTCCAGTAATATATGTAATTGCATTCTATTATAACTTATTTTTGGATAAGATTAGTTGCTACAGAAATACTATATTTTTAAGTATCAATATCTTTGATGAAGCAAATAAATAAAAATTAAAATGCTCCAACTATCAAAGCAGTTAACTAAGTTCCTAAATGCATCTGAATGTTATGCAATATGTACATTTTCTAAGTTGTTTTTAATAAATTAATTTATCTCTTTTTGATTCTGGTTTGTATATCAACAATAAGGTTTGCTATGCAGAATGACCGATTATCTCTACATGTCAGTTATTAGTTGATAATCTGCCAACCACAAAATTAACCTTCCTTTTATTTTCATTTAGCAGGGTATTTTTTAATTTATTTGCAACGCATAACAATAAATATTAAGGTTGTATGGCTTTTGCTGTTCTTAAACTTGTAATATTAGTCAACAGAGTAGTAAGATTTAATGTGCCTTCATTTTAGCTGTTAGAACCAAATGCCATCTTCTGCAACATTGTAGGTAAAATAATTTAAGAATTAAAGAATATGCATTGGAAGAAGGCAGAGGTGGGTAGTAACAAGTTACATTTACTCCGTTACATTTACTTGAGTAACGTTTTTAAAAAATTGTAATTCTAAGAGTTGTTTTACTGCACCATACTTTTTACTTTTACTTGAGTACATTTGTGAAGAAGAAACGCTACTCTTACTCCGCTACATTGGGCAACACTTGAATCGTTACTTTTTTTCCATTAGATACGCTAATACTGTATTTTTGCCAAAGAGAAGCCACCAGTGGATCTACTGCATGACTATTTCACCAATCAGACGTAGCAACAATATTCACATGGCTCCGTTTCGCAAATCAGATGTCCCATGCAGTCACATGACCAGACACAAACTGTGGTGGCTTAACGGCATAAACTCCTCACAGACAGTAGACAGGGAAAGAAGGAATACAAGTGGAACCTTAGTTTGCGAGCATAATTCGTTCCAGAAACGTGCTCGCAATCCAAAGCACTCATATATCAAAGCAAATTATCCCATACGAAATAATGGAAACTCAGATGATTCGTTCCACAACCCAATACTTTTCATATAAAAATAATTAATACAAAATATAAAGTAAAAATACATAAAACACATTTAACCAGCACTTTACCTTTGAAAAGAATCGTGGCTGGTGTGAGTAAGTTTCTAAACTCTTGTGGGATTTCACCCAACAGGATGACACGCGGAAGAGCACAGTGGAAGCGACCACAGGCACCCAGCGCTGTAGCAGTTCGCCGTAAAAGCGAATCTGAAAAGATCGCGGTCATGCTGTAAGCACCTGCCGTTGATGGGAGATACGAGGAACATTATAAATGTGCAGGGCACATGTATTACTTGACCACGAACCTTGGCATGACCCGGCCTGACTGCTGTGTCTGTGTATAGGAGAGTGGAAGATCCCGCTACAATAAATAACCATGCTGTTCCTGTTTCAAGCTGAATAAAGATGGTGTCGCTAAAGAATTGAGACTTGGCTTCGTGTTTTGGGGTGCAAGACGGGGACTCGCATGTCACAGCACACACACAGGGTCACAATGCTGTAGAAAACAGTATACGCTCGTATGGATGTTGACTATATAAGTGAGGCACGCTGACTGATGATTGCCCACAATCCCGCAGCGAGAAAGAGAACCACCATCGGCTCATTTGTGATCATGTGACGCTTGGCAGACAAAGCGTATATGGACTACTCGTATTGCAAGACCTCGCTCATTTATAAAGCCAAAATTAATTAAAAATTTTATCTCGTCTTGCAAAACACTCATAAACCAAGTTACTTGCAATCCAAGGTTCCACTGTACATGAAAAATGAGAGCCAACTTCTGCTGAAGCTTAACCATCACTTCACTGAGTGAAGAACAAGCACATTTTAACCAAACATGCACAGACAGTCATGGTAAAGTGAGACTTCTTGTAGAAGTGAGCTGCCTTGTTCTAATGTTAGTGAATATGCAGTATTATACTGTCGGTGTACAGTATATCTTGTCACTGTAATTAGTTTGCACTGTTCAGACATACATGTTACCTACTGTAGGTACTGGCTTCAAAAGTTTGGTTGTGAAAAACTGAGATTTGGAACTTTGTGTTTTTTGTGCATCTTTATTTTGTAAACATGTTGTTTATTTTTACTCATTTTTTATTTTATTTGGAAATAGCAGAATTTGCACATTTTATATTTCTGTTTTGTCTTATTACAACATTTCTAAAAAATTAAATCATTTATTATAATCAAACAGTTACTCAGTACTTGAGTAGTCTTTTCACCAAATACTTTTTTACTCTTACTTGAGTAGTTTTTTGGATGACTACTTTTTACTTCTACTTGAGTAATATTATTATTTTGAAGTAATGCTACTCTTACTTGAGTACAATTTTTGGCTACTCTACCCACCTCTGGAAGAGGGCCATGTGAAATTGGTAGCTCTAAATTGGACATGCAGAATAGCTGATTGAGTTTTCTGTGGCGACAAATGTTGTGCGTTTCGTGAATTTGGACATTGTCATGAGCCTAGTTTCCTCTTTAAAGAAATGGCACGAGCATTGGAGTGTGTTAAATATTGTGGGTGTCTTTTGACCAACACCGTGCCTCTAAATATCTTTGTATTTTAGAAGACCTATGTATTTGTCTTTTCAGACCTTAAGTGCCAAAAAATGCATTCAAAAAGTTGTGTAAGGTTTAGTCAATTGCCATTCTTCTTTTTGTTTTTTCTCCTAACTCCTAACTATGCATATATTCGTGCTTACTTATCCATTGTGTCCAATTTAAAACAAAAAAATTCTACACTTTTTTTTTTTCTTTCATATTAGCAAGTGCTAGTGATAATTTTGCAGTAGCAGCATCTGTAGCAGAGCTTACGGTTTAATGTGTACTTAAGTGACTGGCAAGTTTTGTTCCAGCGAAGTTTGTAATAAGAGGTTAATTTTCATCTTGAGTTACTTTAAATCACAAGTTAATGATAGCTTATTACAATTCATTTAACCAAAATATAAATAGTTCCCCAAATGTACATGCTTGGGGAAACATAATATAAATGTATATTTTAATATGCTAATGATACCTGAGTTACCCTTCCTGAATGACGCCTGTTTTCTGGAACTTGAAACCAAATGGTTTCTTCTACTTTTTGTTTTCAGTTCCCCAAATAGATACCCTGCATTTTTGAATTGAATATTTGTTCTTCCCAGACCTACCACATTGGTAAAAGTAAAGCTTGGAATCCTGTAAAAGAAATAAATAGCAAGATGTATCAGGTTTCTGAGGGTTTGTTTGCACATTCTCTTCATTTGTCTGTTTGCAAATAGAACAGTACACAGCATTATCTACAGAATAATTGGTAATTCTTTTGGAATATTGTATTTAACATAGGGCTTAGGATTTATAAGAAATGGAAGATATTTTAGCTACCTTGACTTTTTCATGTATTGTTGAAGTGCTCTGCATGGTCTTTCTACTTCTTGTATTTGTTAGGAAAAGGGTTCTTGTTTTAATCAACTGTAGTAAGGAATTTGTACACACATCCTGCTTTTCTCTGTATGTTCAATGTCAGTTGGAGGATTTAAATCCTTCATTGTTGAGGCAATTGAACCTGTAAAACTCACCCCTATTCTGACATTCCTAGATGTTGGAAAAGTCTTCCATTTTATAATTTAATTTTAGCAAAAAAGTCACAGTATGCATGTTTAAGAGAGTAATTTCATAAATTATTTCCTCTACTTTCTATGGTATTATTTTATCTTGTTTTTCTTTTAAGAAGAACAGATTAAATATAATTTTGAAAGAGTTTATTTTTCATTTCACAAAAAGAAAATGTTTTAGAATTTCCTAGAGGAAAATACAGCGTATTTATACAGTGGGAATAACAGAAGTAACAGTGATAGAGAATTTACTGTGCAGAAGTGTACAGTAAAATCCACAATGGACAACTTACAACAATAAGGTAATGTCTTAGGTACACTTATTAATTACAATCACTCTGACTCTACTGGCATTGCAAGAGCTATTTGTATTTTTTGGCACTTTACTTACCACCCCCTTGTGTTTTTGTCTGAAGAAAGAAGTGTGTACTTTTTTTGAGAAAATTAAGTGTAAGGTTTTTAGCCATGTTTGCATACAATGTGAAAATCAACTACTGTTGTCATCATGTTTGTATGTAGACATGGAACAATTCGGCTCCAAATGGAGTAATTTAGTTGAAATTTGGCACACTTACTCTTCAAGGACATTTTGTTAGGAAAGTTCAGTTTTTTTAGATATCTCAAAACTGATAAGCATTTGTGAATTTTCCAGCTCTTCTACCTTTTAAACAGTGAAACATTCTGTGTGAACCTAGTTACAGATTAGTTTATGGTTTCAAGTTTACTTTGAGAACAATTGTCTCAGTTTGTATATTTGGTATTTTTTAATCTTTGAATTATCCAATAGCAACTCCTGATGGTAAAACCTTCCCAGTGTGAGTAAGTAAACGCCAACAGAGTTACACATGCTTTTGGCTTTAGTCTGCTGTTGCTTGTAGAAGTATTAAGGCAGCAGCCGCTGGAGGTGCTTGCATAGACCTCTGCCACCATAAGCTCACTTCTTCTGCTGCTTAAAATTCTACCAGGGCAGTTGCATGACATTCATGACTGTAAAGTAAAAATGCAAGCAGCTGAACTTATCAAGAAATGAATGAATGAAGGAGGAAACAAGCTCCCTAAGCATGTTTGGTTTTTTTGGGGGGTTTTTTTTGTGTGTGCATACACTTAATAAATGTCTACTCAGTATTCGTTTTTTTCTTAAAACAACCTCACTGCTATATTATCTGCAGATTCGATTACAATGATTCAGATTTTCTTTGGCACTCTTAATATATCGGCAAATCACCACTAACACAGCTATACATTATTGGTCATTGCAGCCAACAATTTTAGCAGGAAAAGTTTTTATGCTAAAGAAATTTGAGCTGCAATCAACCAAATTCCCTTCACAACTCTCTACAATTAACAGAATATCAGCCGGTGCAATTTTTACATTACTTGAGTTGAAATTTGATGTGTACAAAAGCTGTATCAGCCACCATAAGCCTATTTAGGGTTTGCTTTTAACTACATGATTTTGTAAGATGCAATTAAAAACATTTTATGTAGTCTACTTGCACATAAAGTTGCTTTCTATTATCACTTTTTTTTTTAAATAAAACCCATGGATACAAAAATGTTTAAACAACAATGTGATATTGGACTTTATTGAAGTACATAGATAAACCAAATTTAAAAAACGCTTCAGCATTCAAAACAGTTAACTAAGCCCTCAAAACACATTTTAGCCATGCCTATTGCAGATCAGTCAAAGCCTGAATCAAACTCCTAATCAAGCAATTCTCAAACCTTTTGCGATGAAGGTAACTTTTCAAAATATTGTAATTTAACATAGATAAGAAGTACTATGCAAAGTTGTTAGGCCACCTTGAGCCTTTGCACGTAGTATTTTTGCATATAGTTTTTTCATGATCAGTTAAGCAAAATAGGTGGCCTAAGGTTGTGCAGAGTAATAAACACACACACACATATATGTATATTGTATATATAAATAATATAAATATATACATATAACTAATGGAAGGTTTCATCTATCCTCTGCTCCTCTCTGTGAACTGAGTTTGAAACATCTGATCTATAGAATTATAAACATAGCTTTTGCTACTTCTTGATAGACATGTGTGTTCAGCCTACAACCATATGTGCTTAATGTTTTTCTCTTGAATTCTGTACTCCTGTCTTTAGGGCCCTTGCGGATTGTAGTGGTCCTTGTGACAGTAGGGCTCACATGGATAGTGGTCAGTACCATGCTGGGTTCAGACAGAGGTTTCCTCCATGTTGGACAGCTATTTCCTGGTGAGAGCCTGCTACCTGTTATTTTGCTACCATGGATTGTGTAGTCTTTCAAATGATTTTTCCCTTTTTTCCTCATCAAAAACTGGTAAATGTATGTTTGATGTAAAATGTGAAATTTAGACACTGCATGTCTTTCCACTGTTAGTCAATGCGTTTTTTTCTGGATTATAGAAATATAAGGTTACATTAAGTGTGTATCCCCAATTCTTTGCATAATATGAATGCTTAACTTTCAGTGCTTCATTAAGTAATTGAAACTTTATTCAAATTAACTTGATTTGATTATTTCTGTTACATTTTGTTTGGCATGATTTGTTTTAAATAATCGTCTTAGTTTTCTTTACTGAATACACGTTGGTCATTTTCAACCCAGCATTTGCCATTGCTTTCTTTCTGATCATGTACATCAGTGGTACTATAGCACATATGCATTTGTAAACCATGTATGTTATAGACAGTGTTTTGCAGTCTGACTTATACAGTTTAACTCACATCAGTTTACAAATTTGATATATAGTGGGCTTTCAGGAGCCCAGTAGTGCATAATTCAAACTCTGGCTGGGGCCTTCTATGAGACCTACTTACCAATGCAAGTACACAGCTTTTACAGAGGTTTAAGGTGGTTGTTTTGTTTTTCCCCCTTATAAATTAAACTAGCAAAATACCCGCGTTTCGCAGCGGCGAAGTACTGCCTTAAAATTTTTATTAATAAGAAAATTAAACCTTTTTAAACTGAGGGAAAATATACCAATAATTATTTGTTAAGGATATCTTTGTATAACACATTGTCAGTTCGGCCCTCCGGTTGTAATATGACCAAGCTGTGTGCTGAGCTTACTCTTGAGCATGCAACGTACAGTTGGCCATGTGAACAGTAATCTTGT
The DNA here is from genome assembly GCF_016835505.1 of Polypterus senegalus. Classification (NCBI taxonomy): domain Eukaryota; kingdom Metazoa; phylum Chordata; class Cladistia; order Polypteriformes; family Polypteridae; genus Polypterus; species Polypterus senegalus. The sequence goes on along the minus strand of NC_053166.1, from coordinate 75,621,615 downwards.
TTCAAATCTCACAGCTTGGATTGCTGCTGTCATAATCGGTTTGAGTTTCATGGTTTGTTTCAATTACGACAGTATTTGCAGGACTTGTGTTGAAGTGACATTTGGCATCTATCAAGCGTTGTAAGCATACAACCGGTTTCATCGATAACTTCACATCCAGCTTTTGAGAATTTAAACATTCATAAACATCAAAGTGTCCACCACTGAAATCATCACCTCTGAATCTAAGATGTTTAAGAGGCATTGGCGGTTGTCGAAAGGTGTAAAATATTTCGGTACAGTTGAAAGCGACAACCGAACAATTCAGCGGCAGCCATCAACTCACATGCAGAACCATAGGTGAAGGGCTTAAGCATTTCACTCTTCTAGTGCTCCTGTGTAGTATAATTATCTCCTGTACCGTCATCAGTCCACACCTTGAACCTGTCCCAGTCATTCAATACATAAGACACAATGTTCCTCCGGATATTAAGAGTGAGCCTGATATAGCCGTGCAATATGTAACAAAGAGAATGGAAAAGGCAGGTGCCATCTCCTGTTATGGAAACCACTCGGTAAGTGACAGTTCTTTGATCGATGGTGATCACCTCGATAGACATGTTAATGGGGGTACGGTTGGAATGATAAAGGAAATGGGTACCTGAACAATGTAAAGTAAGTCTAAAATACCTACACAATAACTATAATCGTAATAAACGAACAATAAAACGGCGGAGAAGCCGTGGGTTAAATAAAAAGGCCGTAGTTATCAGCAGGGAGACGTGAATCTCATGGCGAAGCAAGGAAGGGAATGTAGAGACCGGAGCGACAGACGGCCATATATAGGCAGGCAGCCAACAACGTGGGAGGCGTTGGGATGGGGGACCCAACGCCGCCTCACACGGTGCCCGAGCTGCAGGCTATGGACGTATATATGTACGTAAGTAGGATTCAGTTAGCGTTGGGAACCCGCGTACCAAATTTCTTGAAGATGGGTCCATAAGTAACAAAGACCGTTGAAAAGTTCAATATGGCGGCCGACAGTGGCATCATACCACTGAAATAAGTACGTATATCGGTTTTGATTAGCGCAAGGAAGCCACCTACCAAATTTCATGAAGATGGGGACATAAATAAGAAAGTTCAACATGGCGGACGTTGTCGACCGTTATGACCGTTACGAAATGAAACCTGCTTAACTTTTGTAAGTAAGCTGTAAGGAATAAGCCTGCCAAATTTCAGCCTTCTACCTACACGGAAAGTTGGAGAATTAGTGAGTGAGAGAGTAAAGGCTTTGCCTTTTATTAGTATAGATAAGCAGTCATTTTAACAACAATACTGGGTGGCTGCATCAATATAGAGTGGTCTAATGGGAGCAAATTCATGTGAAATAAGAGAACTGTTACTTTGTCGTACAATTAAAATAGATTGTACAGTAAATATTGGCATCAATGTTGATTTAAATTTATTTGAATTTAGTTGAATTTATTGCTTTTTGCTGAATTTTATTATGTTTGTTTTCAGCTCAGAATGAAGGACCAACAGCAGCAGGTTCGTAAAAAAAAAAAAATTAAATAAATAAATAAAAATAAAAAATGCTTTGGATTTGTCATGCTTCTGAATTTAGTAAGACCATTTGTCTCATGTGGTGTTATGTCCTACCATGATATTTTTCTGTCTCGATGTGCACATTCAGTATGTGCATCATTTTTGAAAAAATTAGAATAGGTGTGACTGGTTAGCAGCTATATCCTCATTTTTGAATGTATTTAAAGTGAATCTACATAAGGGAACATGAATATATTATTTTGAAGCCTTGACTTGAACAAAAAAAAAAATGGCAGAATATTTATAGAACAATTAGTAATGATATTAGTTTATGTTGTGTCATGCTTAATTTTTTCAATGCCAACGGTCTTTTAAAAGCATTAATCAAGAAGTGCTTAGGTGTTTGTTTTATTGCAGTGTTTATGCTCATCCAGAGATTCAGTGCTGCAACTCTTTATATTGAGAAATAGAAAACTTTGTTGGCGTAGTTTAAAGGTTTTATGAATTATTTCATGTATGTGTATATTTAGTAAAGAGCGGCTGTGAATTGAAAACTGTAAGCTTGTTTATCCAAAAAAGTAAATAAGAAAAGGTAAAAATCTAGCATTTAAAGCTTTTTATCTTAACAAAGATAAGAGAATACTTCTAGTAAATTGGCTCATAGTTAAATTATGCTGTGCTATGTGCTACTTAATGTGGTATTAATTTTTGAATGCCAGTACATTGTCAATAAGTGAAAAAGATTAAAAAAAAAAAAATCCTGAAGATCACTTACAGTAAGTGAGGATGCCATCCTTGTTTTCCTGTACACCACTGTGTTTGCCTTCTCTAAATATCATAATGAATGTAATTTGTGATATAGTAACTAATATGCAGTAGTAAATAAAGGGTTGTCTCTTCACAACTAATATGCCACTTAGTTGTACTGCTTGGCAAAATATAAATGATATGAAAATGTTTTTATTTATGAGACACACATCTTAATAAAAGTTAGTGTCTGTGTGTCAGTTTGGTTGCTATGTCTCTATTAAATGCCATTTGGTGTGGGATTTATAAACACAGTGGTAATGCTTGTGATGCTCCATCTGTTAGAGTGAAATATGCAGTGCATTTTAAATTACTACATGCATTTAAAACGCATTCAAATAGATTGTGCACTGAAAATGTAAATGCTGAGGTCTGCGATGGTTACTAAGATTTCAACATGTCTTAGACTGTTAGCTTAGCTAGATACTGCATACTTTAGATGCACTTTTACCTCCTCCTATGTATGGCACAAAAAAGAATTTCCTTAAACTTGGATGCAAACAGTTTAATTTTTAAATATGTTTGTGATGGTAAAATGTGCAGTTTTCAGTGTAGAAATTTAAATGCTAGTATATATTCAGACATTTGATTGTGTGATTTTGATTTTTGTGTTCATTAATAAACAAACAACATTAATGCTGTTATTTAAAAACCAAATGATACTGGTTCATTTATAATTAATTTAGCAGTATCTGCGAAGTTCTAGTTTCACTATAGTATGTGTTTTAAATTCAACACAACCAAAATAATTAATCACATGTATTTAGATACAGTTAGTTGTGAAGGAATTAGTTTTAACTCTTACAGTGGCTCTAAAAAGTAATTACTCCTTTGTTTGAATTTTTATCAATATATCATGGAATATTATGGAATTTGTGAACCTATTTAAAATTTTTTACATTCCTAACCAAATGAACAAATTGAGTAATTTTAAGACTTTATTTTTTTTCCTCCCTTTGACACTGCAGACGTGAGGCCTAAGAGGTATAAGTGTGGCCTACCAATGCCATGTCCAGAGAAGTACTTTGCCTTTCGAATTGTCAGTGGAGCAGCTAATGTCATTGGGCCCAAAATTTGCTTGGAAGACCGAATGTGAGCTAAACGTTTCATTTTGTTCTTTTTATAATTCATAAGACTTTGTCCACACTAGCACAGTTCAATTATAAAGCATGTGTTTTTTTTTTTTGTTTATACAGTAATCCCTCCTCGATCGCGGGGGTTGTGTTCCAGACCCCCCCGCGATAGGTGAAAATCCGCGAAGTAGAAACCATATGTTTGTATGGTTATTTTTGTATATTTTAAGCCCTTATAAACTCTCCCACCCTGTTAACATTATTAGAGCCCTCTAGACATGAAATAACACCCTTTAGTCAAACGTTTAAACTGTGCTCCATTACAAGACAGAGATGACAGTTCTTTCTCACAATTAAAAGAATGCAAACATATCTTCTCTTCAAAGGAGCGCCATCAGGAGCAGAGAATGTCAGAGAGCTAAGCTAAGAAAAGCAAACAATCAAAAAATCAATACGTGCTTTTAAGTATACAGAAGCACCGCGATAAAGCGGCATTTTGTAGAGGTGCGTCCGTGTCCTCTGTGCAAACAGCCCCTCTGCTCACACCCCTTCCGTCAGGCAGAGAGAGTGAGAAAGATAGAGAGAAGCAAACAATCTCAAGCACCGCGCGGGAAGCATATCTTATATCATTGAGGAGTTTTAGTTAATATGTAATACATGCTCTGATTGGGTAGCTTCTAAGCCATCCGCCAATAGCTTCCCTTGTATGAAATCAACTGGGCAAACAAACTGAGGAAGCATGTACCATAAATTAAAAGACCCATTGTCTGCAGAAAGCGAACCAGCGAAAAATCGGTGATATATATTTAGATGTGCTTACATTTAAAATCCGCGATAGAGTGAAGCCGCGAAAGTCGAAGCGCGATCTAGCGAGGGATTACTGTATTTGTTTTGGCCTTCCATACTGAAACTGTTTTCTATTACCAACAACATATAGTTCTGAAAAGTTCTCCTAAGTATACATTTGACAAAACAATATTGTGTCACATTTTGGTACTTCTCAAATGATCCTGTGCTTCCATTTACATAATTTTCTGATTAGTGAGTACAGCCTGCTGACACATATCCGTTTATTTATTTTTACTTTCAGTTTCAGCAGCATTTTCAGTAGAATATGTGGACTTTATACAGCATTTCCAGTGCATTTATTTGTTTTGTACATTTTCAATTTTAACTTCTTTGACATACTTACTAGATGCTCTTCGTATTTGAGACCTGCTTCTCCAGAGCTTTGCTCCTTTTCATTATTATTTACAACTAGGGGGCTTCGCTCGCCAACCCCTACCCGCCTGAGCTTCATGCCAGCAAATTCACATCTCTGCCGCTCGCGTATGTGGATTTCACTTTCACCAAACAACAAAACTTTTAATTCTCATGGATAGGACTCTTCATTGGGAAGAAACACTACTTTTCCCTGATGGCAACAAGTTTGATGATCTACAAGTCTCCGACTTAGTGTGGAAAGACAGCCCCCGGACACAGACTGACAGACACCGAATGTCCAGAACACACAAGTTTATTATAGACGACAACAGCACAAGCCAACTCACTCCCTTCTTTCTCTCTCCTTGAACCCTTCTGCTGCCTGTACTCCTCTCCCCACAAGCTCCATCTTCCTCCTCCTGACACTGGCGCATCTACTGGAGTGAGGCAGCCCCTTTTATGCTGTACCCGGATGTGCTCCAGGTGCTCTGTGACGATCTTCTGGCAGCACTTCCTGTTATGGCAGATGTGATGCATGAGCAACCGGAAGCACTCCAGGTGTCCCTGGAATTCCTTCCAGCAGCACTTCCAAGTGTGGCGGAAGTGCTGCCAACCAGGGTTCCATAATCATCCAGGTGCCCCCTGGTGGTGGCCATGTGCCCCAACAGGGATGAGCTTCCCCGCTCTGTTCCTGTGGCCCCCATGCAGACCAGGGCGGCTGCCCCCTTGTGGCCTTTATTTCTGGGCGTGGTTAAATCTCTTGGCACAAAGACTCGTCTCACAGGACATGTGTATCTGAGAAAATCAAGTCTCATCTCCTTCCAAGATTTTCTTTCTAATAGAGAGACATTGATTTCTCACATTTTCAGCCTCTGTTTATTTACTGGTTAATGCTGTATTTCTATCACTGTGATATGCTGGACTTTACAATTATAGATTATATGTTAATGCACCTTCCTTTTATTCGTAGTGCTTGTGTCAGCAATATTTAATATTGTGATTTAAAGAGTTTTTATAGTATCCAGTTTGTATCTGAAGGTTCTGTATAATGTGTTTCATTTTAGTTTGCATTTTGTCAGTCGGGCTTTCCACCATTCTTGGCTTCATAATTACTTCTAGTAATTTAAACAATCTATTTTAATATTAACATGTCTTTTTACAGTATTTTTCATATAAAACTAATGAAATTCAATCAGCGGTTTCGTTTATATTCAATGTGATGTGGGCAATTGATCCATTTAATTGGAGGGCTCCATGCTTTCAAATATGTAAAGTGGATCCGATGAAAGACACAGTCACTAATACACATTTTGGACTTTTATTTTTAAAAATGAAAGTTTGTGTGTTTTCATTTAAGGCTGTAAAGCAAAAAAAAAAGGGAATATTTTGAAGGGGTGATTCTTTTCTATACTTTAACTTTTAAAATGAAAGTGGCATTTTCAAAATTTATCCATGGTAGTGTGTACTAAGCCTAAGATGTTTTTTGCAGGCTTGTATATAATGTAGGGGTGTCGCAAGTAATTGCGATACATATAACAAATAATGTAATAGTTAAGCTATACTGTCAGCAGACGTGAAAATAGTGATTTACCAAGATCCTATCAAGAGTGATGTATCTAATGTTATCTATATTTTCATGTGTTTTAGACTCATGAGCAGTGTTAAGAACAATGTTGGACGTGGTGTGAACATTGCTTTGGTTAATGGTAAGAGGCTTCTGATTTTCTGTTATTATTAAACATAGCTCACACTGTGTGTGGTGTTCTTTTAGAGTGCCTGTTTGAATTTTGTCTAGCTTTGCTGCGGTGCATGCTTATTTAATATTTTAAGTACTGAGTAGAAGCTATGTCTTTTATAATTTATGGGTAATAAAATCTAGACTTGATATTCTAGTCTACCAAAACCACAAAAATAACCCCAAATAAAAACACTGGGACAAAATGTATCATTAAAAGACTAAAGACTGCAGTATCTACAATATAGTGAACTTGAAAATACCTTTTCTCACTGTAATTTTCTTGTTCCTAGTGTCACAAAAGCAGACCATAGACATAAAAAGGTTTGGGGCAGCCACCCGTATATTGTGCTTTGGCTGCAAATGGGTTTTAAATTGATTGAGATGATCACAGGTTCAAGTCCACAACAGAATTGAATATAACAGGAACAAATGGCGGCTTTAAAGTCCGGGACCAGAAGTGACCTCATCGGAGCTGGAATTGACATCCTCTAGACCGGAAGTGACATCATCACTGACTCTGGGACCTGGCAAGATTACCTGTGGATGGTCTGCAGAAGATTGAAAAAGAGTTAGTGCAACTCGCCACCACCTGGTCTGGCGTGATAGTACTATTCTTAAGGCCTTTCAGATGTTTCCCAATCACACCTGTGTGAAAAGGAAAACCTAGGTACAAACCAGCGGCAATACCTGGCTAATCTGAGAAATACATGGACTTGCCTCTTGGTTCGCAGATGGGGCTACTTCAACATGGCATCTACCTTTGAACACTGTGGCTGTACAGAACCCCAACCCACCAGGTAGCCTAAATATGTAGCTTCTTTCAACCCAAAAAAAAACATTTTTTTGGATTGATTCAAAGCCTGACTTCTCCTAGCATCCACAATACCGCTATGACCTGCTGTAAGTGTTCCTTCCATGTGGTGGAATAAATAACTACGTCATCTAAATAGGCAGCACTATATGCGTTATGAGGGCAGAGCACTTTATCCACCAGACGCTGGAAAGTTGCAGGAGCCCCATGTAACCCGAATTGAAAGAGACAATACTGCCAGTGCCCGCTATGGGTGCTAAACACAGTCTTGACCTTGGCAGAGTCCATTAAAGGAACCTGCCAGTACCCCTTCATCATGTCAAGTGTGGTCAAAAAATTAGCCTGTCCAAGCCTCTCAAGGAGGTCGTCCACTCGAGGAATTGGATAAGCATTAAATTGTGAGACTTGATTAAGCCGATGGAAGTCATTGCAAAACCTCAAACTCCTGTCAGGCTTACTAACAAAGACAATCGGACTGGACCAGGAACTATATCTTTCCTCTATCACTCCTAGTTCCATCATGTGCTTGATTTCAAGCTCCACTTCTGCTTGCTTTGCCTCGAGAAGCCAATAAGGGCGCTCTCGAACAATAAACCCGGGCTCTGTCACTGTCGTGCGCAATCGGAGAGCTCTGCCCAAGCTTTTCGCTCACTACCTCTGGATCAGACAGGATAGCTGCATCGAGCTACCGTCTCTGTCTATAATTAAATTCAGTGCCAAAGTTAAGGATATTTTTCTGAGCGGGGCTGAGCAGAAGAGGGATCAGGATGCCTTTCCTTCCACGGCTTCAACAAGTTGACATGATAAACCTGCTCTCTCAGTCGACGATTTGATTTTTTAACCAAGTACAGTAGAACCTCGGTTCACGACCATAATTTGTTCCAAAACTCTGGTCGTAAACCGATTTGGTCGTGAACCGAAGCAATTTCCCCCATACGATTGTATGTGAATACAATGAATCCGTTCCAGACCATACGAACTGTATGTAAATATATATATTTTTTAAGTTTTTAAGCACAAGTATAGTTAATTAAACCATAGAATGCACAGCGTAATAGTAAACTAAATGTAAAAACATTGAATAATGCTGAGAAAACCTTGAACAACAGAGAAAACTAACACTGCAATAGTTTGCGCTATATCACTACCAACCGCTGGCTAAAAGCGTTTTTTTTTTTAATGAGTTTTAAACAAAGGGAAAAAAATGAACATTTGAAAAAAATCCGTAATTTAATAAACCACCAAGAAAAATAACATTGCAACAATGCATGCTACGAACCGATCGCTGGAAACAGAAGTGTAAACAAAATCAAGCCCAGTGCATTCTTTAACTGCCTTCCTACCTTAATACGTCCAGCTGTCTCTCGCGCTGCCTGTGTGTCTGCATCACGTGCTGCCTCTGTGTGTGCGCATCTCTCTCGCGCTGCCTCTGTGTGTGCGCATCTCTCTCGCGCTGCCTGTGTGTGCGCATCTCTCTCGCTGCCTCTGCTCTCTCTCAGCCTGTGTGTGTGTGTCATGCGCCCTCTCTATCCCCAGTAGTCTCCCCACCTTGTCAGAAATCAGGTCTGTCCCTGTTCCTTCTGGGCTTCCATCCTGCCAACTATGCCACTGTCGCAAAAGCAGACCATAGACATAAAAAGAGTTTGGGGCAGCCACCTGTATATTGTGCCTTGGCTGCAAATGGGTTTTAAATTGATCGAGATGATCACAGGTTTGAGTCCACAACTTAAGTGAATATAACAGGAAAAAATGGCAGCTTTAAACCCTGGGACCAGAAGTGACTTCATCTATGGCTCCGGGACCCGTGGATGGTCTGCGGAAGATTGAGAAAGTTAGTGCAGCTTGCCACCCCCTGGTCTGGTGTGGTAGTACTATTCTTAAAGCCTTTCAGATGTTTCCCAATTACACGTGTGCGACACTAGATTAATACATTGATGTAGTAAAATGATAAAGTGTTCAGTGATTTATGTGTGCTTATTATGTGTTTTAGGTGCCAGAGATGGCAAGGAACACTTGTACTTTAAAACATCTCTGAACTGCCCCAATATTTGCTCTTTCTCAAGTGTAATACACCCTAAAAGGAAAACATTTGTTAAATTCAGTGCACCTTTTGAATACTGTTCTTATTTGGCTGTAGTAATACCAAGGCCAGCATAACACATTCTGTATCACACAGTTGTCAATTGACTCATACGTGCACTTGAAATGACTTGTAAGAACATACAGTCATATGAAAAAGTTTGGGAACCCCTCTTAATTCTTTGGATTTTTGTTTATCATTGGCTGAGCTTTTAAAGTAGCAACTTCCTTTTAATATATAATATACCTTATGGAAACAGTAGTATTTTAGCAGTGACATTAAGTTTATTGGATTAACAGAAAATATGAAATATGCATCATAACAAAATTAGACAGGTGCATAAATTTGGGCACCCCAACAGAGATATTACATCAATACTTAGCTGAGCCTTCTTTTGTAAATACAACAGCCTTTAAACTCCTCCTATAGCCTTTGATGAGTGTCTGGATTCTGGATGGAGGTATTTTTGACCATTCTTCCATACAAAATCTCTCCAGTCCAGTTAAATCTGATGGCTGCCAAGCATGGACAGCCTGCTTCAAATCATCCCATAGATTTTCGATGATATTCAAGTCTGGGGACTGTGACGGCCATTCCAGAACATTGTACTTCTCCCTCTGCATGAATGCCTTTGTAGATTTCGAACTGTGTTTTGGGTCATTGCCTTGTTGGAATATCCAACCCCTGCGTAACTTCAACTTTGTGACAGATGCTTGAACATTATCTTGAAGAATTTGTTGATATTGGGTTGAATTCATCATCAACTTTAACAATAGCCCTAGTCCCTGAACTAGCTACACAACCCCACAGCATGATGGAACCTCCACCATATTTGACAGTAGGAATGCAGTGTTGTTCTTCCGCCATGCAAAGCGCTTTTTGTTATGACCAAATAACTCAATTTTTGTCCAAAGCACTTTGTTCCAAAATGAATCTGGCTTGTCTAAATGAGCATTTGCATACAACAAGCGACTCTGTTTGTGGCGTGAGTGCAGAAAGGGCTTCTTTTTCATCACCATGCCATACAGATGTTCTTTGTGCAAACTGCGCTGAATTGTAGAATGATGTACTGATACACCATCTGCAGCAAGATGTTCTTACAGGTCTTTGGAGGTGATCTGTGCATTGTCTGTAACCATTCTCACAATCCTGTGCATATGCTGCTCAAGTAAACTGTGCCTGTGACCTTCCATTTCCTGATTACATTCCTTACAGTTGAAACTGACAGTTTAAACCTCTGAGAGAGCTTTTTGCAGCCTTCCCCTAAACCGTGATACTGAACAATCTTTGTTTTCAGATCTTTTGAGAGTTGCTTTGAGGATCCCATGCTGTCACTCTTCAGAGGAGAGTCAAAGGGAAGCACAACTTGCAATTGACCCCCTTAAATACCTTTTCTCATGATTGGACACACCTGTCTATGAAGCTCAAGGCTTAACGAGCTAATCCAACCAATTTGGTGTTGCAAGTAATCAGTATTGAGCAGTTACATGCATTCAAATCAGCAAAATTACAGGGGTACCCAATTTTTTGCACAGCAAGTTTTTCACATTTGATTTAATTTCATACAACTAAATACTGCTTCACTAAAAGTCTTTGTTCAGAAAACACCGCAGTACTCATGTTCCTAGGAAATGAAAGACATACCACTGTTATCTTTTTTTTTTTTTTGTTGAAAGTAGAGTAAATTATTGTGCGGGCTGAGAGGGGTTCCCAAACTTTTATATGACTGTATATATCATGGATCCTGATAGTGTCTGGCTATTCAGCAATTAAATGGAAACCAACAATATCTGTCCATTAATTATGTTAATCGGTTTATACTTTTTTTCCTGTGTGTTTAAACAAATGTGTCTATTTGTACTAATTCTGTATTTAGTAATTTGTAAAAATCTATACTTGCATTTTACCTGAGAACTAGTCACAGCTCTCTGCACCTGCACTCAATGAAGAACACTGTATAAAAATAAACTGAATTGAACTGAATCCATCCATGGAAAGTGCTGCATAAATTTTAAACACTGAGCAGAGGACCTCACTTCAAACATGATTTGGTAATACAACGTGGCTATCTTCCTGTTTTTGAAAGAATATGATTGTAAGTGATGTGCCATGTAGTTTAAGAGGACGGTAGCACCCGAGATAAGTCTAGTGAAGTGTTTTTATTAGAAGATTCTGTAGTTTCCTTTTATTTTTTTCTCCTTTTTATGTTTTTCAGTCACTACTATAAGAACAAGCACAATTAAATAACCTGTTCACTGAAAGTCTTATGATAAATTACGTTCAAAGTTACAAATTACTGTATCTATGCTGACTAGTACATACACATTTAAAATTTTCTTTCACATTTTATCAATGCAATGCTGGTTTTTAAAACCAAATTAATTATTTTAAAAAATGTTATTTACATATTTAATTCCAGAATTCTGTTTATGGATTTTAACTTTCAGTATACACTGCCTGTGTGGAGAACGCACACTCTTTCTGTGTAGGCAGTTTTTTTCTTTTTTATTTGAAGAAAATTATATTGCATACAATCAAGTCAAAAGTGTGCAGCAAATTACTTTATAGTCAAACTATAAAAAAGAAGAAAACAAAACATCAGAAAGTTACTGTAAAACAGAAAAGCAGGAACAAAAAAAAAAAATAAAACCTAACAAAATAGAATTCAGCCATCAGAGCTGTCCAATTTTTCTTTCACATTCTTAAAGATGTGCAGGTTTGATTAATTGATGGTTGTAAATGGGCCTAATATGAATGACTGTGGGTGCTGGCAAGAATGTTTCCTTTGTTGGAAACAATATTAGTTTTTGCCTTGCATCCAGTGCCGTTGAAATAGAGAGGATGAAAGTATGAGAAAATGTGTAATTTCTCTTGCCGTTCAATCTGTTAACAGGAACATATATGGCCATATTGACATAGTAAGAGGGAGCTGGTCTAGACTTGAGACTGTAAATACAATTAAACTTTAAACAGTGGAAAAGAAAAAAAAAATTTGTTTACTTTTCAAAATTACTCAACTGCTTAAATATTTACCTTTACCAACAGTGATTTTGCTATACAGGTGACTCTGTCATATACTGTAGAACAGCGGTTTTTAGCATGAAAACACAATGATAGAAACTGCTTAGTACATAAGTAAGCTTTTTTCTGTTTTTCTTTTAACTCTTTTTCCTGCCCAGGAGTCACCGGTGAGCTCATAGAGGCACGTTTTTTTGACATGTGGGAAGGAGGTAGGTACATACTTTCTTTTAATATTTCATGAAACTCTGCATAAGTAAAGTTTTTGCTTGTGCCTTATCGTTTTGTCTTTCTGTATATAACAGACGTCAACGAACTGCTCAAGTTCATTCGACCACTGCATGAAGGAACACTTGTATTTGTTGCCTCTTACGATGATCCAGCTACAAAGTAAGTTGATGCTATTAACATGTAACATTAGCTCATGTTGCAAGAAAGTCCTCTGGTGTAAAAGGCAGGTAGGTGTGCAGTCATTTTCTTCTGTATTGTATCCACTCTATCATTTTCTGATATTTTGTTTCTTCTCCCTTCTTTGCAGTGCAAGTTCCCTTTATACAGCCCAACTGGGTACAGGTCTAGTCCTCTGCCTACTCTGAGGTATGAATGAGGCACTTGACTGATCTGCTTGCATTTGGATGTGAATCTTTGATCAGCCAAGTACCCCAATCAACCCTGGAGCAAGCACTGGCACACATCTGTTTGGAGCCTGCATGCTCCGGGACCCAATTATTTAAAATCACACTTCAACCTCTTTGCACAATATGTTTATATATACAGTGCATCCGGAAAGTATCCACAGCGCATCACTTTTTCCACATTTTTAGCCACTGTATGATGCAATACTGTGTGTGAATAGTATGAAAATAAAGCCCACTTATAATGACTTGAACTAAAGGAACCTCCGGGTACAACTCGTTTCCTTTATATAGTGCATAAACAGCCACCCTTAAAGTCTGAGAATTATCCCCCCTTTACCCAACCCCCAATTGTCTCATAAGCCTTTATAATTTATATTCATAATCTTTGTTTAGTAGGACCTACAAGTCATCCAGGGTTCTTCCAGGTTAGGTTAACTGGGGCCATTTAATATAGGCCTCATGGAAAAATTTCTGGGGGAGGCACTTTGAGAAGGGTAATACCAGGCCTCAAAACTGGGGAAATAATAAATCCTTTGGATTTTGAGCAATTATATGCAGTGTGTCTGAGTTTTCCTGATTTTTGTGAGTAGTAAGAAGCAATAGAAATGTGACTCCATTATAATCTGAAATTCCTTTAAGTTTGAGACGGATACATTACATGATGATGTGCTAATGAGTAGCACAAAGAAACTATTAAATGTAAACTAGCTACATCTCTGTTTTCTGTCTTCAGGGTTTTATGTAAAAATGAAATTTATTGACTGTGCTAAATTCCTAGAATGAATGAGGAGGCACGGAAGATTTTTACTGATCTTGGTAGTACTGCTATCAAGGATTTGGCTTTCCGAGACAGCTGGGTGTTTGCTGGGGCTAAAGGAATTGATGACAAGTCTCCTTTTGAGCAGGTAATGTCCCACGACTTTGATATTACACTCTTAATATTAGCTGGTGCATGAGGTAATAGTAGTGAAGAGGATCGAGTTAATCTGTTTGATTAAAGTATTGGTTTTCACAAAGTTTGCTGTTTCAGTGTTTTTAGATCTTTCTGTCAGATGTTTCAATGGTATACTGAAGTATAATTACAAGCATTTCATAAGTTTCTAAGGTTTTTATTGACAATTGCATTAAGTCTATGCAAAGAGTCAATATATGTAGTGTTGGCCCTTTTTTTTCCAAGACCTCTGCAATTTGCCCTGACCTGCTGTCAATCAAGTTCTGGGCTGAATCCTGACTGATGGCAACCCATTCTTGCATGATCAGTGTTTGGAGTTTGTCAGAATTTGTGGGTTTTTGCTTATCCACCCACTTCTTGAGGATTAACCACAAATTTTCAATGTTTTGTTCCCTGAGCCACTTAGTTGTCACTTTTGCCTTATGGCACAGTGCTGCATCTTACTGGAAAAGGCATTGTTCATCATCAAACTGTTCTTGGGTGGTTGGAAGAAATTGCTCTCGGAAGATGTTTTGGTACCATTCTTGATTCATGGCTCTGTTCTTAGGCAAAATTGTGAGTGAGCCCACTCCCTTTGCTGAGAAGCAACCAGACACATGAATGGTCTCAAGATGCTTTACTGTTGGCATGACGCACCTTTTCTTCTCCGGACAATCTTTTTTCCAGATGCCCCAAACAATTGGAAAGGGAATTCATCAGAGAATTTGACTTTCCCCCAGTCCTCAGCAGTCCAATCCCTGTACCTTTTGTAGAATATCAGTCTGTCCCTGATGTTTCACTTGGAGAGATGTGGCTTCTTTGCTGCCTTTCTTGACACCAGGCCATCCTCCAAATGTCACCTCACTGTGTGTGCAGATGCATTCATACCTGCTTGCTGCCATTCCTTGATCAAATTCTGCACTGGTGGTGCCCCGGCCCTGCAGCTGAATCAACTTTAGGAGACGGTCCTGGCACTTGCTGGGCTTTCTTGGGTGCCCCAAAGCTTTCTTCACAGCAGCAGTGGAAATGAATTTTTTTGGATTAAGTTCATTTTCATGTTAAAGAGTGACTTTGCAATTAATTGAAAGTCATCTGATCACTCTTCATAACATTCTGGAGTATATACAAATTGCCATCATAACAACTGAGGCAGCAAACTTTGTGAAAGGTAATATTTGAGTCATTCTCAAAACTTTTGGCCACAACTGTATGTACATAGGAAAGCCTCCAGAGCAGTGTTACTCCTTTCAAATTGTATTAATCTCTTGCCGTTTGGGTGCTTGAAAACCAGCTGTAGAAACAAAGGCTGGGTAGAATAATATGTCTGTGGGTCTATTCTGGAATAATGATTCATTATAATTCTGAATCTTATTTCGTATTTCTGAGTGATCCTGGTAAAGAAGGTCAGTAAATGTGTATACAGTAGTCAACCTAATCTGGTAAATGATAAAATACGGTATTGATACTACAGTATGTCCCCACATTTGGTCAACTTTTTTTTTTCTTTTTTCTTTTCAGCACATAAAGAACAATAAGAATAATAACAAATATGAAGGCTGGCCAGAAGCTTTAGAAATGGAAGGCTGTATCCCACAACGGTCATTGGAGGAGCAGTGAATTGTTATAATTATTGAAGCATGTCAACATAGCTTCACACACAGACTGTGCTCATTGCGTTAAGCCATTAAAGCATCTTGAAACACTTTAGTAGGAACTCGCATGATCCACTGAAAAGACTTTATCCCAATCATCCCACAAAATGCCTCTTCAGTGAGCAGCATTGTGTTTTGAATATAAGTGATTTTGGGGGGGAAAAAAACAAGATTTGTTAGATTAAATGTGCTTTGCCATTCTTATGGCAAATTGACCTTAAGGTTCTCAATGAGAATCAATTCATACTGACTGGTTCAGTTTAGTAAGCAAGCCATAAGTATGGTGGACATTACAGTGTATGGAATATATTTGCACAAACCCAAACACTGAATGGTCTCCATAGATTTGCTCAGCTTTTAATACATTTGCTTCCGTTGTGTCAAAGAGTTACCTCATTATAATCCTACTGCTTTACACCTCCTGTGCTAAGTTAGTGCCTTTCTCTATCCTGTATGGCTAGTAAGAACAGTTACTTTCCATTTCTATAGCTACACCTCAAAAGTCTAGTAATAATATAGTCCATTTTGCTCTTTATCTTTCTGCAATAATTGATTTACTAATTCCCATAGTTTATTCATTCTTTCAGTTTAGTAACAATAATTACTTCCTTGTTTAAAGAGCCCTGGCACCCAGCTTTTATAATAATAGGTGCCTTGAAGCTTGCTTCTTATTTGAAATCACATCCTTCCTAATTTTAAGTAAATACCAGTTTCTAATATTGCACTACCTGATTCTGCCATCATATAATGACAGGCTTTGAATATACTTGCATCTAGCATATTTAGCCTAAGTTTAAAAGTGGCTAAAAAAATGTTGTTTTTTTTTTTTGTAAAAGTAAGAATTCCTCGAGATTGGTTTTAAATTTAGAGTTAGGTTTTAAATTGGACAATAAAAATGTTTAATGAACATTTTCTTAATAAATCGTTAACACAAAACTTGCATAGCAATATTAGTGATTTAATGTGACTTAATTTAGGTACATTTGGATTCACAAATCCAGATCCGTTATGAAGGAAAAGAGTACTGCAAATTTCACTCCACAACTTGTAAACATGCAAAGCCATTGCTGCTAGGTTCACACAAGTGCCTTCAGTGGGTTCATTATATCTACAGTTTGACACAGAAGAATGTGAAACAAGAACTGTTAGTGAATAAGGAACTACTAAAATAAATATTTTTTGCCTTTCTTGCAAATGTGAATGGATTTTGTTGAAGTTTTCATGTGTCCTTCTATCTCAAAAGAGTGAAAAGTTATACATATGCATAAGCATAGAGTGTCCTGTAAAAGCTAGGAAGTTTTCAGCAAAATTGTGTTGACAGATAAGTCTTTCTCAGACTGGTTTTATGCCAAATAACCCTTAACTGCCCCATTTTTGTTCTCAGTTTTATCATAATTTAAAGAAGACTTTATTTACTAATGACACAGTTTAATTGGCTAACAACGTCCACACAGTTAAAGTATCTCCTACCCTGCTTCATCAGAAACCTGTTATATATATATATTCCTTAATGTGTTATTAATGCCACTAATATCAATTACTCTTTCTTTCTTTTTTTCTTAGTAAATAATTAATTTATTGAGCCAAGACCTACCTTCATTTTTATATTGTATAGTTCTCTTTTGTTATTAATATAATTTATATTCATTGTTCTTCCTCATTATTTTATACAGTAAATCATTTTCTTATTTTATCAATCCTAGACTTTTTATAAATTTTTCCTTTTAAGTGTTTCAGTCCATGCGTGTACTGTTTGGATTTGGGAGACCTCTCCATTGATCTTTCTAACACCAGTAATGTTTTAACAATCTGTTAGGATCATGGCAACACTTGCAGCAATGCTTAAAGTCCATTTTCTGCCAGAATACTTGAGCATTGAGACTGAAATTTAATTCTACACTGCTAAAGTAAGTTGAGTTTGAGTAGGCAATGATGGAAAAACAAGCAAATGTTCAGTTATCTGAAATTTTTGTCATTAGTGGTTAATATTCTTTTATGATATGCCTCAATTTACATTAGACTATATGGATGTAGAGTTCCTGACTTCTAACAGCAGATGGAGTAGAATTATGATTTTGTTGTGTTTTTGTTGCATTATGACATGTTGATTTAGCATGTACAAGTAAGAATTTCATGGAACTCCGTACATGTGACAATAATGACTAAAACCTTACCAATCACATTTTCTCATGCTCAAGGGATTAAAAAAATCTAGTCTACACTAGAGTAGGTACTCACATATCATCTATCTGTACCTAGATGATCTGCGAGTACCTGCTCTATTGTAGACTAGATTTTATCCCTTGAGCATGAGAAAATGTGATTGGTAAGGTTTTAGTGTGTATATATATATGTGTATATATATGTCATACATACAGGTGCCGGTCATAAAATTAGAATATCATGACAAAGTTGATTTATTTCAGTAATTCCATTCAAAAAGTAAAACTTGTATATTAGATTCATTCATTACACACAGACTGATGTATTTCAAATGTTTATTTCTTTTAATTTTGATGATTATAACTGACAACTAATGAAAGTCCCAAATTCAGTATCTCGGAAAATTAGAATATCAATTAAGACCAATGCAAAAAAAGGATTCTTAGAAATGTTGGCCAACTGAAAGGTATGAACATGAAAAGTATGAGCATGTACAGCACTCAATATTTAGTTGGGGCTCCTTTGGCCTGGATTACTGCAGCAATGCAGCGTGGCATGGAGTCGATCAGTCTGTGGCACTGCTCAGGTGTTATGAGAGCCCATGTTGCTCTGACAGTGGCCTTCAGCTCTTCTGAATTGTTGGGTCTGGTGTATTACATCTTCCTCTTCACAATACCCCATAGATTTTCTATGGGGTTAGGGTCATGCGAGTTTGCTGGCCAATCAAGAACAGGGATACCATGGTCCTTAAACCAGGTAATGTTAGCTTTGGCACTGTGTGCAGGTGCCAGGTCCTGTTGGAAAATGAAATCTGCATCTCCATAAAGCTCGTCAGCAGCAGGAAGCATGAAGTGCTCTAAAACTTCCTGGTAGACAGCTGCGTTGACCTTGTACCTCAGAAAACACAATGGACCAACACCAGCAGATAACATGGCACCCCAAACCATCACTCACTATGGAAACTTTACACTGGACCTCAAGCAACGTGGATTCTGTGCCTCTGCTCTCTTCCTCCAGACTCTGGGACCTTGGATTTCCAAAGGAAATGCAAAATTTACTTTCATCAGAGAACAGGACTTTGGACCACTCAGCAGCAGTACATTCCTTTTGTCTTTAGCCCAGGCGAGACGATTCTGACGCTGTCTCTTGTTCAAGAGATGCTTGACACAAGGAATGCGACAGCTGAAACCCATGTCTTGCATACGTCTGTGCATGGTGGTTCTTGAAGCACTGACTCCAGCTGCAGTCCACTCTTTGTGAATCTCCCCCACAGTTTTGAATGGGTTTTGTTTCACACTCCTCTCCAGGGTGCAGTTATCCCTATTGCTTGAACACTTTTTTCTACCACATCTTGTCCTTCCCTTCGCTTCTCTATTAATGTGCTTGGGCACAGAGCTCTGTGAACAGCCAGCCTCTTTAGCAATGACCTTTTGTGTCTTGCCCTCCTTGTGCAAGGTGTCAATGGTCGTCTTTTGGACAACTGTCAAGTCAGCAGTCTTCCCCATGATTGTGTAGCCTACAGAACTAGACTGAGAGACCATTTAAAGGGTTTTGCAGGTGTTTTGAGTTAATTAGCTGATTAGAGTGTGGCACCAGGTGTCTTCAATATTGAACCTTTTCACAATATTCTAATTTTCCGAGATACTGAATTTGGGACTTTCATTAGTTGTCAGTTATAATCATCAAAATTAAAAGAAATAAACATTTGAAATACATCAGTCTGTGTGTAATGAATGAATCTAATATACAAGTTTCACTTTTTGAATGGAATTACTGAAATAAATCAACTTTGTCATGATATTCTAATTTTACGACCGGCACCTGTAGAGATAGATATATATTTGACTGTACAGACAAACCCTCTAAATTTTTGTGAAGAGGTCCTTCTTGATTTTGGACTTTAATGCACTAATGTTCCCATTGGTATACTTTATTATTTATTGTATTATTGACCTAGGCCCAAGCCTGTTCCAGGTTTTGTTTCTGCCTTACACTGATGATGTTCGGTTAGGCTCTTCTCCCAGTGGTGTTGTAATGGAATAAGAGCCACAGAAAGATGGTGGATGGCATCTTATTGGCCCACTTTATCAGTCCTTTTAAAGAAATGGATTAGGTGACCCAGTCTTCTCTCAATATTTCAGTTTCTTTATACTGTCAAAGTAGTTAATGTTCTTCGATCCAAGTTTGTGTCTCATTGACTTTGTCAGCACAGCCTTTAGTTTTCTTCTAATAGCTGAGAAGCCAGAGTTACCAGACTATCGTCCATATGTAACCTTTTCATGTTAGTTTTTTAAGTAGCATCACCAGAAGTAGTAGGTAACAGTGATAGTACATTAAATATAACAGTGGTGTCAACTGAAATAGCATTATATGGAAAGGTTTCATTGTTTCTGTCTTTACTGTTAAAATCCGTAAATTTGTTCAGTGAAAACGTGATGTTTAAAAGAGAGACAACTGATAACTGACAAAGACTGTCAAATATGAATCAAATATCTTTTGCATTTTGTAGCTCAGTATCAGTTAAGTTTCATGCAATATTTATGTACCCAATGTCCAGCCAAAATGATGAAAGTTATTCAAATGTTTCCTTTCAACATACAAGTCTGTTTATTCTCTTTTAAACAACAGTACAATGCATCATAGCCATCTGTATGATCTTCTGTAGCTGCAGTTGATGCAAAAAGGAACATTGCACAATTTCTCAGATAAACCAATAGAAGCCCACCTTACAGTAGATAGCCATATGTTTTACAGCAAATCCACATTAGCTTAGCAATAAAAAAATGACTATAAAAATGCTACCAGCAAAAGAAACCTAGGCCCATTGAAGAAATACAGTTGGGCTTTTCAATAACTTTGAATGTCTGCAGTGCAACTCTGTAAATAGGAATGGGGGTAATATTTTGAGAAATCAAGTTATTGTTTAGTTGAATGCAACTATTTGCGTTTCTCATTAAAAACCTTTTCTGGGGCTTAATTATGATGCCTGACTGTTTGAGGTTGCTGACAGCAGTCATTTATAGTGTCCAACAATGTTCTGTTTGTGACTGCTTACTAAAGACGTGTCTGTGGTGTGCTCTTTCAGCTCAGGTATGGCCACATTTTAATATTTTCTGTCCTAAGAATGCAGTTTTGTGTCTTGTTTTAAGTTTGACACTGCCCTAAAACCAGCTATGCCTCAGTTTAAACATGTGAATGTCTAATTGGGAAAGCTAATACTATGTGTAACTGTATTTTACATTTTTTGTTGCTTTTATAAATATTTTTTTTCAGTATTGGTGTGTTTGCTAAAATAAATAAATGTCTTAACACAGTGTCTGGATGATTATTTTCATTGTGATCATTTTGTTTTTCCTCCAGAGCTTGTAGTTAAGGGCATAAGACGTTTATTTTATATGAATGTTAAATGCCTGTGGGGAAGTTGCTAGGTCAGTACCTCACAATTCAGTAACTCAAAAGAGTATGCCGAGGACTGAAGTCCTGTCTATTTAAGACCATGTGATTAGCAGAACCACTTTCTTAAGGACCACAAGTTTGATTAACGCACAGATTCTACCAATGTTATTAAATTTGATTGATTAGATGCAACATTGGGACATGGCAAGCCAATCATGTCTCATAATTTGAAGGTCTATTTTTAGTGTCCATCACAAATATGTTAATGATAATTAGGAATGTATTAAAATAATTGCAAAAAAGTCAATTTCTCTATCACAGGCCTTCCCAGATATATAATTATTTTTGGGAAATACGTGACCTCAAAAATGCAACAAATACAATACAGTTTATTTTTTGTATAGCCCAAAATCACACAAGAAGTGGCGCAATGGACTTTTAACAGGCATTGACTCCCTAAGAAGACAAGGAAAAACTCCCCAAAAAAAAATGGAAGAAACCTTGGGAAAGGCAGTTCAAAAAGAGACCCCTTTCCAGGTAGGTTGAGTGTACAGTGGCTGTCAAAAAGAAGGGGGTCAATACAATACAGTACAATACACAGAACAGAACAAATCCTCAATACAGTAAAAATTATTTTAGAAGTGCAGCAGATGATATCGCATAATATGATTTGGAATTTAAAAATCGCAAAAAGCAAGTTGTGTTAGCTTTAAACGATTAGGGAGGAAGCCAAGAGACTAGCTGTAATACTGAGGCAGCTTTATAGATAAACTAGCTGAAATACCCAGCAGGAAATAGTTTTTTTTTTTTTTTTTTTTTTTTATTGTTTGAGAAAAACAATTTTTAAAAAAACGCAACTTTAAAAATAAATTAACAAGAAAGCTGGGTTTGCTTCCCTGCGTGGAGTTTGCATGTTCGCCCTGTGTCTGCATGGGTTTTCTGCGGTGGGCTGGTGCCCTGCCCGGGGTTTGTTTCCTGTGTTGTGCCCTGTGTTGGCTGGGATTGACTCCAGCAGACCCCCATGACCCTGTAGTTAGGATATAGCGGGTTGGATAATGGATGGATGGATAGATAAAGACTCACTAATGTGCTTGTCTTGTGGTGTTGTATGTATGTTATCATCCAGTTGATGCTCGGAACCAGCAAACTGTATTTAATTTGAAAAGCAACTGGGGCGCGGTGCTGCTCAAACATAAAGAATGCCGGCAGTCGCCCCCAGTTTGCCCTCATGGTTTGTTTTTATTTTTTTTTTTATTGTTTGAGGAAAGCATAATTAAAAAAACATCATTAAAAATAAATTAAGAAACAACAAGACTCACTAATGTCATTGTCTTGCGGTCTTGTATGTATTTTATCATCCAGTTGACGCTCGGAACCGGCCAACTCTATTTAATTTGAAAAGCAACAGGGGCGCAGTGCTGCTCAAAAATAAAGAATGCTGGCAGTCGCCTGGTATGTGGATCCTAGAAAGTATTTAAATCATCAGAACTACTCTGGGCATGTCTCTGCTAGAAGGATTCATGTTGCCGAAGTGCTCTCATTGTTTGTGAATTAACAGCTAAGCGACTCTTTCTTCGGAGGTTTCCTTTTGCCGGTGTTCTGGCCTCGCTCGTGTATCCTTACTTCTCACTTCCGGGCCAGACAGACACACTTCCACACACAGAATTTCAATTTCAAAAGCAACAGGGGCGCGGTGGTGCTCAAACATAAAGAATGCTGGCAGTCACCTCCAGTTCCCCCTCTGGTGGTCGTTCCGAATGTCAACTGGATGATAACATGCATACAAGACCACAAGATCACCGCCCACCTTACCCAGAAGGGAGTGGGTTACGGCTGATTTCACCCTACAGTATTTTTAATCGACCAATGAGGAACTTGTGTACCAAGTGTTATGAAAATCGCTCCAGCCGTTCAAATGTGATGCTGGAACATACATACACACTGACTTTTTTATCTAGATGTCATGTTTTTTTCATGCTCTTTATATTTTCTAATCTCTAAATTAAGATACACGCCAGGATGTTTCCTGCACTGATGACTTAATACTGTACATGGTTTGTAGTGGATTTGGGGTCTGTTCATCATTTAAACACATACTAAACAGATAAACAATCTGATATGCACAATTTCAAGTACAATTTCACTAACTATCCAAAACTTAAATGATCAAATTTAAAAAAACAAAGCCATGTTTTAAACACAAAAAATCCTCCATTTAAAATTATACAGAATGAGCATTTAGCTCAACAGTGCCACCGACAGTGCTCTTTGTAACAGGTTCTCACGTGGCAGTCACTTGTTCTTTAGCAAGAGAGTCTGTAAAGAAACGCAGAGCTCAGCAGATTTTTTTCTTTTTCAATATACTTTACATATACTGTTTATAAAGTATAAACCAAATTCTGTCGACCCTGCAGTTACCTTCTATTTGGTGTATTCAAAGTTACTGTTTGCAATGTACCATCTGAAAATATATTTTGTAATGTAAGTAATAATAAAATGCATTGCATTTTTCATTTCACTAGATAGTGCACCACAAACATTATTACTGGTGTTAAAACTCCCAAAGCAAATCTGATGTAATGTAGGAGATAAAGAATTACAGTGGGATGCAAAAGTTTGGGCAACCTTGTTAATAGTCATCATTTTCCTGTATAAATCGTTGGTTGTTACGATAAAAAATGTCAGTTAAATATATCATATAGGAGACACACGCAGTGATTATTTGAGAAGTGAAATGAAATTTATTGGATTTACAGAAAGTGTGCAATAATTGTTCTCACGTTTTTTTTTATTTCCTTTATTGAGCTATAGTGTCTTGTGTACACCATCTCTTGAAAATCAGAAATGCAATGCACTGTAATAGTTTTAGTGACAGATGACAAGGAATGGGCATGTTGAGAATAATGTTCTTGAGTGGGTGTGTTGCAAAAGATAGAGGTATTCTAGACTGTGGCTTCAGTCTGTTGAAATTGTTTCTTAAAGATGATGCTTCTTCACTTGAATTTAAGCACTAAACCACAACTGTCATGCACAGGCCCAGCTCGTGCTGTGTACAATGCTGTAAAACTATTAGATTTTTGTGACAGGGTGGTGCAATGGTTGGTGCTGCTGCTGCTGCTGCCGCCTCATAGAGCCAGAGTCCTGGGCTTGAATGTATCCACTTCTGGGCTGTGTGCAGTCTGCATGTTCTCACCACGTCTGCATCCATGTTTCCTCCCTGAGAATATTAGTACGCTTTGGATGAGTACCGGTCATTCAGCCCAAGAAGCTTGCCAATTCTTTAAATTAAAAAATTGAGAATTAAGGTTCCTAAAGTCCTACTCTCTGACACACTAGTTGACCATTTATAGGCAGGCAGTGTGGTAAAGTGGCTAAGCCTTTGGACTACAAATCCTGAGGTTGTGGGTGCAACACCTGCTACTGATGCTATGTGACCATGCAAGTCACTTCACCTGCCTGTGCTCTGATCAGAAAAACAAAAGAAATGTTAGGAAAAGTGTTAGGGACAACTGTTGTAAATCGCCTTGGACAAAAGCGTCAGCCAAGTAAATAATTCCATGTGTCTACAGTCTAACAATCAGTCTAACAATTCTTTGTGAGTTGTGGTAATCACATCTCGAAGACACATGATATCCGATAAGGTGTTCCACAAGGCTCTATCCTGGCTCCGCTGCTCTTCTCAATCTACATGCTTCCGTTAGGTCAGATTATCTCGGGGCACAACGTGAGCTACCACAGCTATGCTGATGACACACAGCTGTACTTATCTATAGCACCTGATGACTCCGACTCTCTTGATTCACTAACACAACGTCTGACTTGTATCTCAGAATGGATGAATAGTAATTTTCTTAAACTAAATAAAGAGAAAACTGAAATTTTAGTGATTGGCAGTAATGGATTCAATGAGGTTATCAGAAATAAACTTGATGCACTAGGATTGAAAGTTAAGACGGAAGTAAAAAACTTAGGGGTAACTATCGACTGTAATCTGAATTTTAAATCGCATATTCATCAGACCACTAGGACAGCATTTTTTCACTTAAGAAACATCACTGAAAGATGCTGAGAAATTAATTCACGCTTTTGTTTTCAGTCGACTAGATTACTGTAACGCACTCCTCTCAGGACTACCCAAAAAAGACATAAATCACTTGCAACGAGTGCAGAATGCAGCTGCTAGAATCCTAACTGGGAAAAGAAAATCCGAACACATTTCTCCAGTTTTCATGTCACTACACTGGTTACCTGTGTCATTCAGGATTGACTTTAAAATTCTGCTTATGGTTTATAAAGCCTTAAATCATCTCGCTCCATCTTATATATCGGAATGTCTGACACCTTATATTCCAAATCGTAACCTTAGATCCTCAAATGAGTGTCTCCTTAGAATTCCAAGAACAAAACTTAAAAGAAGTGGTGAGGAGGCCTTCTGCTGCTATGCACCTAAAATCTGGAATAGCCTTCCAATAGGAATTCATCAGGCAAATACAGTGGAGCAGTTTAAAACACTGCTGAAAACACATTACTTTAACATGGCCTTCTCATAACTTCACTTTAACTTAATACTGATACTCTGTATGTTCAATTCATCACAATAACTACTCATGGTGGCTCTAAAATCCGTACTGACCCCTACTCTCTTTTTCTGTTTTCTTTTTCTTTTGCCTGTGCCACCACCACCGACTCAAAGCATCATGATGCTCCAACATTGATGGACTGAAAGCCAGAAGTCTACATGACCATCATCATCAAATCCTTCTGTGAGAACCCTAAATCCAAAGAGGACTGTTTCATTTATGTTAGGTAGATTGCCCAGAGGGGACTGGGTGGTCTCATGGTCTGGAATCCCTGCAGCCGTCTGGAGTTTTTTTTTTTGTTTTTTCTGTCCACCCTGGCCATCAGACCTTACTCTTATTCTATGTTAATTAATGTTGACTTATTTTATTTTCTTACTGTATCTTTTATTTTTCTATTCTTCATTTTGTAAAGCACTTTGAGCTACATTTTGGTGTATGTAAATGTGCTATATAAATAAATGTTGTTGTTACAGTATTGAAAACCTTTCCAACATATGTGCAAAATTTGCCGTTTTAAGTTTACAATTGCGTCCAACTTCATTGAACTCATTATAAAGTAACAGCTACAGTCCACTGTATTAACTCCCTTCATAATTTTAAACACTTCATTAATGTCCCCTGATAATCTCCATTTGCTTAAGCTGAAAAGGTTCAAATCCTTCAGTCTCTCGTCATAGTTGAAACCTCTCAGTCCTGGGCTCAGACTTAGTTGCACTTCTCTGGACATTCTCTATTGCTGTTATGTTATGTGAATTTCACCTTGGTCTTAAGAAAGTATCTGTCTCTCTGTCTGTCTGTCTGTCTGTCTATCACATAATTAGGATCTGTGGTGGCTTGGCAGTGTGTCCAGGGCTGGTATCTTCCTTTGAACTTGATATTGTCGGATTGGAAATACTATGAATTGAATTATGCGAGTCTGAGAATGAAAAATTGAATTGACAAAAAATGTTTATAGGAAATTTTGTTTAGATTCTATAATGGAAGTAAATGATAAACCCAAAAGTCAGGTATTGTGTGAAAGGCAGTGTTTTAATGTGTCCTTCTGGGCACTTTCTTATTCCAGTTCGGGGATCAAGCGCCCGTGTTCATCAGCATTAAACACAAGGGAGAAACCCAACCTCAATGTAGCCCCAAAGTGCAAAAGAGTGCTTTCTTATGCACAATCACATTTACACTATGTCACTTTAGAGTCTCTAATCCATCTAACATGAACATGTTTCATTTGAGATAGCCTAATATCACCTTATTTGTTTTAAGGAGGAAAATTTCCTTTTTTTACAGAAGCTCAATAAATAAATACAGTATAATAACAAGAATGGCCCTCTCAAATATACACCAGAATTACTGAAAAGAAACAAAACTTCTAAGTAAGGTAAAGATAAGCGCAGTCCCGGTATGGCGCAGGTATACGCAGGTAAACTTCTGTTGGTATAAAGGAGCCCCTACAGTGTTTCTGGGCACACAATAATTCATTGACTGAAAGTCCTGAGTGTTAGTGTAGGAGAGGAGAGGATGTGTAGCCTTTTTGTTTTAATTCTCTCCTTCACTGCTACCTCTAGGGCTGATCTATTCAAATGGCGGCCCATGGACCACATGCAGCCCAGAAGTAACCTCCAAGTGGTCTGGCCTGTGGTCACACCAGAAACAGAGAAAAGCAGAGAAAAACAGCCTTCAGAACTTCCTATAGCAGTAAAAACCATGGATGCAATACTCTGTGTAGCCTAGCAAAATTCATCTCACAATGCAGTGTGTTGTTGTGTGTCTGCCAGTGGTAGTAGTAGTCTGTGATACTGTGAAGACCTGCCGAAGGAGCTGCTTCTCTAGGGGAATCTCTTTCTGCTCTTTTACCCTGATTTGCCCCCCGTCACCCTGATGCTGTCACTCTGGTCTCGCTAGGGAGCTGCCCTGAGCCCACACAAAGTGCTTTCCCCCCCAATTCTTCCACCTCTGCAGCCCATGCAGTAGCGAGATACGTCACAATATCAACACACGTGCTGATTTAAAACAAACTTCTGTTCCCTCAGTCTGCCATAGATGTATTTATGTGTGTTAGTTACTGTTATCACTTTTTATGAGTTTGTTCACTGATAGCTTTGATAGCACTGATAATTTTTTTTTAATTATTATTTATTCTATTAAATGCAGTTTGTGATATGTCTGGGTCATATATAATGGCAGTGGCACTACTGCCTTGCCATAAAAAGATCATGGGTTTGTATCCCACGTGGGGCACATAGTGTTTTTCGTAGTGAGAAAAACACCATGTAAATATAAAGAATTGTTATTATTATATGACCAAAATATTTATTTTATTTCAAAAGGGAAACGTATGTTATTACTAATACTTCTTATTCACTTTGAGATGTGCCTCGGTCAGATATGACCAAAATGTTTATTTTTTTTATTTCAAAAGTGGAAAAAGACATACGGCCACTACCTCAAATTCTGTTCAGTTACAGCTTTTTATTGTTTTTTTAAATACATCTTTTAATGTGCCTTTGTCAAATGTGACCAAATTTAAAAGGGAAACAATGACTAAATATTATTTGTTTTTCAGTACATGAATTTGCATTGGTTTAAAATGTATTACCTGCTGCTTAGCGGCCACTGAAAATGTCTGGCCCAGCAAAATTTCTTGGTTTGAAAATTTGGCCCAACTGAATTTGTAATTGAATAGCCCTGCTCGAGGGAGTCCAAAGTGCATCCTATAATTGAGCTTGCCCTGATAGATAGATAGATAGATAGATAGATAGATAGATAGATAGATAGATAGATAGATAAATAGAAAGTAAGCCATTTGTGTCTCTGGGCTGATAGACAGACATAAATATATACAGTATACATATTTTGAGATAGATAGATAGATAGATAGATACTTTATTAATCCCAAGGGGAAATTCACATAATCCAGCAGCAGTATACTGATAAAAAAATATATATATATATTCCTTTTAATTAGCTTGTTGATTTGGTGGGCTTCTCTTAAATTGACGTTACCATCCCAGCACACCACAGCGCAGAAAAATCACATCACAGGGTTGCAGAACATTAAAAGAATGTCACTACCCCTACTAAAGGAACACAGTCTCTTACGAAAAGAGTCTGCTGTGCAGCCTGTTCTTATATTGTTTCCTCTGTGTTACTGGAACAGTCCGGCTTGTTACTGATTTGGATTCCCAAGTACTTGTATCAATGCACCACCTCCAATGGCCGGTTGTAGAGTGTCTTTGGTGTGCTGAACGTTTATAACTTGATACAGGAGGAAATGGATTACCCAGAAAAACTCAAAATCTCACAGTCATCAATCAGACCTAAATTTGAAGTCAGGCGCTTTGAACTCATCCATAATTTGTACAAAAGTAAAGCAAGACATTCCTGACATGGAAATCAACTGACTTTTGGAGAAGAATAACTTTAGTAATATATGATAACCAAGAATGTTATTTAACTGAAAGACACAGCTATACCTGGAGTCAGTCAAGTCTCACACTCGTCATCTGCACTGTTCTAAGGTTGTACCTGCTCATGTAGTGTCCTTTGATCCTTTCATTTTTTTATTTTTTTATTTTTTATTAATTTTATTGTAATCAATCCATACAAATCAATCAATTTTTACAAAAAGTAGGAATGAGAACAAGTCGACCCCCACCCCTGCGAGAGAGAGCAAAGCCAACGGAGTAAAACTTAAGGCTTGTAAACATACTGAAATTGATGAGTTTGATAAGCCAATAGAGATGAATGGAGAAGAAAAAGAAATGCGGAAATAATTGCTTCCTCGGTGCTTTAAGAGCTTATTCTAAAATATAATTGATTAGATCCTGTCAGGTTTTGAAAATAATCTGTACAGATCCTCTAAATGAGTATTTGATTTATTCCAATTTCAAATAGTATAAAACATTGGTTTCCCACTGACTTAAAAGAGAAGAGTTAGGATTCTTCCAGATTAGCAAGATAAGTCTGCGTGCCAAAAGTGTAGTGACTGCAATCACAGTTTGTTTGTCCTCCTCCATTTTAAACCCATCTGGAAGAACATCAAACACAGCTGTTAATGGGTTAGGAGGGATTGTGAGACCAAGTCAGTCTGAAAGGTAATTTAAATTTTGGTCCAAAATGATGTTAATTTGGTGCAGGCCCAAAATATGTGACCCAGTGATGCTAGGACTTGATTGCAGCGTTCGCAGGTTGGATCATGCCCTGGAAACATTTTGGAAAATTTTAGGTAAGACAGATGTGCTCGATATATAATTTTGAGTTGAATAATTGTATGCTTTGTGCATATAAAGCTTGAGTGAATTTTCTGCATTGCTACTTTCCACTCCTTTTATGATATATTAATAGATCTTTTTCCCAGTATCCTCTTGGATCTTTGAAAGGGATGGACTGTAAAATAATTTTATATATTGCAGAGATGGTATCTGAGTCCTTGAAATTGAGCAATATTTTTTCCAGCATGGATGAGGGTGCAAGATGAGGAAAATCGGGCAGGTTCTGTTTAACAAAGTTCCTAATTTGAAGATAGTGAAAGAAATGTGTAGCTGGAATGTTAAATTTGGAATGTAATTGTTCATAGAATGCAAAGATGTTGTCTATATAAAGATCTCTAAGCAAGTTAATCCCATATTTTTTCCAGATATTAAAAGCTGCATATGTTTGTGAAGGTTGAAAGAGGTGGTTCTCTTGCAGAGGTGCCACAGATAAAAGCTTCTCCATCTTAAAATGCTTTCTATATTGGTTCCAGATTCTGAGTGAGTGAAGCACAATTGGGGTTATTAGTATATTGGCGATAACTTGCATTTATTGGGGCACAAGCAGGAATATAAAGAAGTACTGCAGGATTTTACTTCTATTGCGGACCAGGCCTGTGTATGTTCATCTATTTGTGTCCAGGTTTTTATAGCTTGTATGTTTTCTGTCCAGTAATAATACTGAAAGTTAGGTAGAGCCATGCCACCTTCTGTCTTAGGTCTTTGTAGTGTCGCTCTTTGGATACATGGATGTTTTGAGTTCCAAATAAATGAGGTTATTGTTGAATCTAATTGCTTAAAAAATGATATATTGATGTATAGTGAAATAATAAAAGAAGCTTAAAAAGAATATTCATCTTAACAGTGTTAATTCTTCCAGCTAGAGTTAGATGAAGGGTTGACTATCTATCCAAGTCTTGTTTAATTTTTTTCAATGCAGACGGCGAAATTTTGTTGATAGAGAGCTTTGTGTTTACCCCTAGGTATTTAAACTGTTCTGCAATGATAAAAGGGAAGGTGTCCAATGTAATATTATATGCTTGAGAATTCACTGGAAAGAGTACACTTTTACTCAGATTAATTCTGAGACCAGAGATCTTTTGAAATTCTGTTAGTGCTGTTAAGACTGCAGGCACAGAATTTTGTGGGTCTGATATATACCATATCATCTGCATAGAGAGAAATCTTCAGTTCCAGTCCTTCTCTGATAATCCCCTTTATCTGATCAACATTTCGACAGTGAACCGCCAATGGTTCAATGGCAATTGCAAATAGCAGCGGTGACAAGGGGCATCCTTGTCTGGTACCACATTCTAGTTTAAAGTAGTCTGAGCAAATGTTGTTAATACAAACTGAAGCTTCTGGATTGGTATACAGTAGTTTGATCCAGGCACAAATCCAAACCCAAATTTCTCCAATGTAGTCCTTTGATCCTTTCAAACCAAACACTTTTTGAAGTGTCTTCAAAAGCCATTATGTTAACTGTGACACAGTTCAGGGTCACCCATCACAGCAAGGGATAATGTAGTATTATGGCAGACTTGCATTATTTGATACTAAAGTCAAGTATTAGTAGAAGTAGTACTATTAGTATTGATAGATAGATAGATACTTTATTAATCCCCAAGGGGAAATTCACATACTCCAGCAGCAGCATAAAATATGATAAAAACAATATCTGTCACCGTCCTGCTCCACTGACAGACTGAGGAGATCGTTCCTCCCCCACACTATGCGACTCTTCAGTTCCACCCGGAGGGAATTTCCCTTGGGATAAAAAGTATCTATCTAACATTATACAAAGTTATTTATCTGTTATACCTTCATTTTATCATTCTTTAATTTAATATTGTTTTTTATCAGTGTGATGCTGCTGGAGTATGTGAATTTCCCCTTGGGATTAATAAAGTATCTATCTATCTATCCATCTATCTATCAATTAAAGAGCAATAAAAGCGCATACACATAAAAGAAAGTGATAGGAGTGATCAGAGCAATAGAGAAAAAGGTAGAAATATAAAGTTGTACATGGAGCTGCTGGAAAGGCTGCCACTCACGGCGGCGCCTATGACTCACTGTGCAGAGTACAGTGATATTCTTCCTTGCACATCCAACCAACATACATGTCACCACTCTCCAGCGCAATGATAAAGAAGAATTTATTAAAATACAGAACTCCATTTTATTTAACACAAAATACAAATTGGCTTACCTGAATACTACTCACCTCAGGTTCCACTCCACGTGTGTAGTGACACTCTAATCGACTATACAGAAAAATCAACAATGTAAACAGAGCACCAGTCCAGTGATTTGTACTAATGTTACAGAGTCCAAGTGTTTAGACAAAGTCTTGGGCCCCTCATCCTTTAAGCACTTTGCATTGTCTGATTCACCCTCCGTGGGATAGGTGGATTAGAAACTGATGGATCCTTAAAATGAGATTTAACTAATTTATTCACACTTTTCAGTTTATTTTTGACAAAATCAAAAACTCACAGTAAATACTGTCATGGACTGACTACATTAGCAAAAACTTTAAAAAATAGAAACAAATGTACAGACTGTGCATGTCTTGTTTGCACTATCCCATTGCCTGGCCACAACTTGTTCTCACACAGTTTACATTTTTTCTGATATGGAGTGACCTTGTGTCTGTCAGCCTTAATACTTAAATTTTAAACACTGTTCCTGAAATATCCATTCACTTTACTTAACTTGCCAAAAGTCTTCATGTTCAGCCACTTGCTTATTATTTAATTTTGATTCTCACTTAGCAATAAACTTGGTCTGTCTGATAATGAGATAGTGTCTCCAATTTCGATCCTGGAAAAACATCACAGCTACAGGTAGTAACATAAGACCCAGGGGTAACTGAGACCTAAGTACACTTTGGGATAATTCCCCTAGGCCAGTGCTTCTCAATTATTTTCTGTCATACCCCCCCCTAGGAAGAAGAAAACATCTTGCACCCCCCGCGCGACTATAAATAGTATCATTTGTCTATAAAATTGTTATAAGTACACCTCTGCATAACACTGTATCCTTATTAACGTATAAGAGAATAAAAAAAGAAAGAAATATGGACCAATTTACAACAAAGAATAGCTTTATTAAATGTAACAGAAAAGATTTAAAGTGCATTCTAAATTCAAAAAAAATTTAAAAGAAAAATAAAAAAGCATGTTCCCCGAGGTCAAACGCGCCCCCCTTGACCGAGCCACGGGCGTGCCCCACTATTTGAGAAACACTGCCCTAGGCCAAGAATTCAAATACCTGCAAGGGTCAGGAGATCTAAACACAAAACACAACATTACATGTGAAATTGTTACTAATACATTTTGAGATGTGCAAAACCATTAATCCATTGTGGGGAGGCATAACCCATCCTGACAGACCTGATCATACAACAGAGACCAGCTTGGCAAAGGCGCATGTCATAAGGCGTACTGGTGAAGAGCCAATTTAGAAATGCAAGTTAACCTAGTGCATATTTTTGGCACCAACAAAAAAAACCAAGGGAGATGGTCAAAGTAGCACCCTGTAGTCACAGATTGGGCAGAGTGGTGGCTCTGAGGCTAGGGATCTGCACTGTTAATCAAAAGGTTGCCGGTTCGAAACCCGTATATGCCAAAAGGAACTCTGCTCTGTTGGGCCCTTGAGTAAGGCCCTTAAGTGCTTTGAGTAGTGAGAAAATAAATAATATAAAAAATAAAAATAATAAGAGAGACCGCACAGGCTGAAGGACTCCCTCAGCATCTGCTGTAGCACCCACTGACCCCCACAGGGCTGTATCAAACTCCCAACTCCCATGAAACCCTGCGGGGGTGTGAGGCACCGCTGTCATCCATGGCGGCTGCCACCTAGCGTTCTGGGGGAGGTGATGTCCACATTTCCTCCCCTGCTCCTTCCAGGGCCCCAGCCTTCCACGACAATGTATATATGTTGTTAGTACCGGGTTGGTAAAAATCACTCCAGTGCCCACATATATTACTCCAAAGATCATGCTTTTGCCGGACAACTGAAATACTTTACACCACAAGCTTGAATACCTTAAACGGAATGGTTAACATGAAATTCACAGATTATGTCCTAGATATCACTGCTTCTAGAAAACCTTCCATATACTCGTGCTTCATATTGGGCTGCAGAGTGGATTTCATGCTGATGGAATATGCAAGTAAGAATTTCGCTGTTCTCTATACATGCGACATTGCTACTACTACATTTTGTACTGTTCAAAGGTTAGATCTCTTCAGGTAAAAAGGAGACTTCCATCCCTGTGTCCCCGAACGTATTATGAAGAATTAGAAACAAGTTGAATGGATGCGTATATATAATTAGGAGAGATTAAGAAACATTCTTATTTTTGGGTGAATATTTTAGTTCCTGGGGGTAAGGTAGCGAAAGGCTAGCACTGCTGCTTCATGGATCTAGTGAATAACACACCCGATTGGTGTCTGTGTGGCCACTGAATGTTCTCCCCACATGTGAGTGGATCTTCATTTGATTATTCCAGTTTTCATCCCACTTCCACACAGAACTTTAAGTGAGGATAATTCGCAATTCTAAATTGGTCTCTTTTGGGTGAGTGGGTGTGAGTGAATAGGTCCTGTTTTGCCTGCCTAAGGTAAAGTCATCCCTGATGGAGGATCGCAGGAATCGTGGGAAAGAGGGGTCCTTTCATCGGATTAGTGCTATTTCAGCTGTGGAATAGCCAAATGCTGGAGGCAACTTGATGAATGAGGTCTCCAGGACTCTAAACAAATCCAAATCATATTATGTGATATCATCTACTGTTAAATTCTACTCCGTACTTCTAAAATTTTTATTTTTATACTGTATTGAGGATTTGTTCTGTTCTGTGTATTGATCCCCTTCTTTTTGACACCCACTGCACGCCCAACCTACCTGGAAAGGGGTCTCTCTTTGAGCTGCCTTTCCCAAGGTTTCTTCTATTTTTTCCCTACAAGGTTTTTTTTGGGAGTTTTTCCTTGTCTTCTTAGAGAGTCAAGGCTGGGGGGCTGTCAAGAGGCAGGGCCTGCTAAAGCCCATTGTGGCACTTCTTGTGTGATTTTGGGCTATACAAAAATAAACTGTATTGTATTGTCCTGTGCTGGACTGGTGACTTTTTTCTGTCTTGAACCAAGGGCTGTTAGGATAGACTCTGACTTCCTGAACTGAACTAAGTGTGATTGAGAATGTTACATTATTTTAGGTAGCCACAAGTGGTTGTGTATTTAAAAACAGTATTAATCTCCAGAGATTCCAATAAGGTTTTAATAGCCTAGGAGCCATGTTTGGAATGCACACTCACATCACATTCTCATTTCATCTGGATAAGCTGCAGTGCACTTAAAAAAAAAAAACAAAAAAAAAAAACTGGATGATGGCTAAGGAACATGTATGTTTCTTTTTATTATCGCAATTCAGTCACTAGATTTTTAGAGTTCTAAAGAATATTGAAAGTGAGGATAAATAGAACATTCTGTATGCACATCGTCCAGTGGCGTTTTGGCACCACCACCACCCCACCACCACTACTACTACTACTACTACTAAAACTGCATAACTCCTACTGGCCTTGAAATAGCAATATTTTTTATATTTATATAGCACTTTTCTAACCTACTAAACATGCTTAAATATGCTATAATAACAAGCTGGGGAAATGGCTTTGAAACTATAAACCAAGTGTTGCATAATCAGTGACTGGGACCATGTGCCTTTAAATGGTTCCATGTCAGTTATTTTGCCTTATTGGAAACATAACTCAAATGTACCAGCAGATGGCAAAAGTGATTTTCCTTTGAGTCAGTTCACTGGTCTATGGACAGAGAATTAGGTCAGTGAATATTCTGCTAACAAAGATGCAGAGAAACCTCAATGTCTTGTAGAAGGCTGTTTAGATTGCCCATTTAGATGAATATCAAATATATACTTTGATCAGAACTTAAAGGCAGAGTCATTTCAGAGTATGCTACAACCTTTTATCTTGAAGAAGTGGTTTGACAAGCTGCACCAGTCTGTAGTTTTCAACAAACAAGATAACCAAAATGTCTTCATTTCTGGCACTTTGGCTACACAGCAAGCAAATGCAGTTGCAATGTACAAAGCTAATGTGAAGTTCTTTACTTTCTAAATTACCAATTCATTGCATTACTAGAAGGCTGAGACAATGTGTAAACATATTAAAAATGCATCCAGATTTGCTATGATAACAATACTTTGCAACAACAAAGATAAAACCATATTTTAACAGTGTTTCACAGCTACATGATATGCATGTATATAAAAATGTTGAAAGTTACCTGTGCTGAAGCATTCTGATGCAACTGATGTTACAAAGTTAAAAGATTTCCATCAAAAAGTGTATTCCTGGTTTTATTCCTAAACATCTCTATAAATGATTGCCATTAATTCTACATAACTCACCGCACAAATCATGAAACCTTGCAGCTAATGATCGGGCTGTGTGCCAGTGCTGAGCAAATCAATGATAAAGAGCGAGTAGCAGTGAGAAAAGCACCTCTGACGAATTCTTAACCCAAACGTCGCAGATTCCCATAAATAACTTGAGCCAGCTAGTCTAGGTTGCCTTCCAAATTCAACTCTCAGACCTCTGACAGCATACCCTATTGTGAGACACAATGTCAGGCTTAGGCTGATTGTTTCCCAATGTGCTCCAACTTGCCCCCTGCACCAGTAAAGTCACATAAGCATATCTTTCAGGTTATCAGCTTTAATCAGTTTGAGCAGGCTGCTGCTCTCCCATATCTTGAACTAATCAGCAATGAGTGTTTTTAAGGGAACATAAGAAATTTACACAAGGCAGGCCCGTGTTTAACATCAGTGCACTGCTTGGGCAACCTTGGGAAGAAGGGCATATGGAGTAAGAAAAACACTGAAATACAGCGGCAAAGTCCTGTCGGTGCTTAGTAGTCAAAACACACATTTTAATTTTTTTTTTCCCCAAGTTAAAAGTTTTCCTAATTTCAAAAACCATGCATCATTAAACACAGAAAAATCACCACTAATAAATTAAAGGCTGAATATGGGAGCACATTCTATAAATCACTGTTTAGGGCAGGGGTGCCCGCACTTTTTCAGCTTGCGAGCTACTTTTAAAATGACCAGGTCAAAATGATCTACCTACATTAAGAATGCTATGTGTATATATATATATATGTGTGTGTGTACACTCACCTAAAGGATTATTAGGACCACCATACTAATACGGTGTTTGACCCCCTTTCACCTTCAGAACTGCCTTAATTCTACGTGGCATTGATTCAACAAGGCGCTGAAAGCATTCTTTAGAAATGTTGGCCCATATTGATAGGATAGCATCTTGCAGTTGATGGAGATTTGTGGGATGCACATCCAGGGCACGAAGCTCCTGTTCCACCACATCCCAAAGATGCTCTATTGGGTTGAGATCTGGTGACTGTGGGGCCATTTTAGTACAGTGAACTCATTGTCATGTTCAAGAAACCAATTTGAAATGATTCGAGCTTTGTGACATGGTGCATTATCCTGCTGGAAGTAGCCATCAGAGGATGGGTACATGGTGGTCATGAAGGGACGGACATGGTCAGAAACAATGCTCAGGTAGCCCATGGCATTTAAACGATGCCCAATTGGCACTAAGGGGCTTAAAGTGTGCCAAGAAAATATCCCCCATACACCACCACCACCAGCCTGCACAGTGGTAACAAGGCATGATGGATCCATGTTCTCATTCTGTTTACGCCAAATTCTGACTCTACCATTTGAATGTCTCAACAGAAATTGAGACTCATCAGACCAGGCAACATTTTTCCAATCTTCAACTGTCCAATTTTGGTGAGCTCGTGCAAATTGTAGCCTCTTTTTCCTATTTGTAGTGGAGATGAGTGGTACCCGGTTGGGTCTTCTGCTGTTGTAGCCCATCCGCCTCAAGGTTGTGCGTGTTGTGGCTTCACAAATGCTTTGCTGCATACCTCGGTTGTAACGAGTGGTTATTTCAGTCAAAGTTGCTCTTCTATCAGCTTGAATCAGTCGGCCCATTCTCCTCTGACCTCTAGCATCAACAAGTCATTTTCGCCCACAGGACTGCCGCATACTGGATGTTTTTCCCTTTTCACGCCATTCTTTGTAAACCCTAGAAATGGTTGTGCGTGAAAATCCCAGTAACTGAGCAGATTGTGAAATACTCAGACCGGCCCGTCTGGCACCAACAACCATGCCACGCTCAAAATTGCTTAAATCACCTTTCTTTCCCATTCTGACATTCAGTTTGGAGTTCAGGAGATTGTCTTGACCAGGACCACATCCCTAAATGCATTGAAGCAACTGCCATGTGATTGGTTGATTAGATAATTGCATTAATAAGAAATTGAAACAGGTGTAGGTGAGTATATATATATATATATATATATATATATATATATATATATATATATATATATATACTGAGTATCTGAGGTGGGTAGTAACGAGTTGAGTAACTTGAGTAACTTTTTAAAAAAATTGTACTTCTAAGAGTAGTTTTACTGCACCCTACTTTTTACTTTTACTTGAATACATTTGTGAAGAAGAAACGCTACTCTTACTCCGCTACATTGGGCAACACTCGAATCGTTACTTTTTTCCATTAGATAAAGTCTGACAGATAATTTTCAATCTACTCTGTGTAGCGTATGCTGTCAAGTTGCGCACACGCCTTCCATTGTGTCTCAACTGCGATTTTAGTTCCCTCTCCTTTCTCTTTCTCAGATCGCTTTTTGGAAGGAAGTCAGTTTTGTAGTTTTTATGAACAGTTCGGAAGTGCCTTTCCACATTTTCCATCTTTGGAATAGCAATGATAGATTGACAGATCAGACAAACGCACTTCAATTGTGACATTGTGAGAGAAAAAAATCCTCTTCCAATTCCACATCCAGCCCATAAACAACAATTAAAAAAAAAAATCCCTTCTTTATATTCGATATAAATTGGAAGGCTAACTAGATCACTTAGCCTTAGTTTTGCAGTAGCTCGCACGTTTGATCGTGCGTGCGGGATGACCAGTGTGTTAGAAGAAAAGAGATTTCAAACTGGCTGCCCATTTAAACATTTAAAACAAAATGTTTTAAATTGAATGCAATGCGATCTACCTACACTCCCTTTCTGATCTAGAAGTCGATCGCGACTGACACATTGGGCACCCCAGGTTTAGGGGATATTTAACACAGCAAGAGTTAGTTTAACATTGGCAATTTTGCTGTGAAGGAAATTATCTATCCACCTACTTTCTAAAGCTTGTTGTGGTGGGGTGAGCTGATACCATTAACAATGAGCACAAAGGTGGAACCAGCAGTGGACAAGGTGTCTGCCCATCGTAGAATC
Organism: Polypterus senegalus; assembly: GCF_016835505.1. Taxonomy (NCBI): domain Eukaryota; kingdom Metazoa; phylum Chordata; class Cladistia; order Polypteriformes; family Polypteridae; genus Polypterus; species Polypterus senegalus. The sequence goes on along the minus strand of NC_053166.1, from coordinate 75,582,385 downwards.
CACACTCACTCGTACAAAGCCAATTTTGTGTAGTAAATCAAATGTGACAAAAAGCTTTATTCCGGAAACTGTTCAAGCACAAGCAGAATGTGCAAACTCTAAACAGAATCCACCCAACCCCCACTCTGGCAAGGAAAAACTTCAAAAGTAACATTGAGCGATGGGGAAAAGGGTTCTCAGTGAAGTCAGAAAATGCAATTCTGTCCTTGTGTCGGGTTGACTAAACTGTGGCAACAGATACATGAGGATTTTGTTGGGCCAAGAGAGGAAGACATGTTTATGATTGTGGTTAATGCTCGCTCGGAATGGTCAGATGTACAGATAACAGACTCCATACCCACAGTCAAGACCAGTCAGTTTCCTCTCAACTCTATACCCTCCAACTACTTATGGCCAAGAAAGTAGTACAAACTGTTAAGCAGGAACTGAAGTTCTCCAATAGTTCAACTACGATTCTGCAAAGACTGGATAAATTTCTGCTAACATAGTGTAACACACCACACCCTGCAAGAAAAGGCAGTAAGTGAACTTACAGGTGGCAGGGCTATAAACACTGAGATTCCTTTCATTTTTTTTTTACTGTTTAACTTGACCTGTGTGTTGATGAAGGAACACAATGTAAACTTTTGTACTTTACTGTTATCACATTATAGCCATTAATTTGTGTAAGAAACCTGTACTCAAAAAAGTGCGATGCAAGAATAAATGGAATTGTTTGGCTGTGTTGTCCTCAATCAGTCAATCTTTGCTTTATAAATAGCACCTTTTGAATCATGCTCTCGCTAACATAATAGAAAGTGCTGAAGGCCGCACCTTGCTTTGCTGGTACATCTGGTTGTGGAGTCATGTTGTATTCACCTTTCACCAAAAATTATATTCTTGACTTTCCTGCTGAGGCTGAAAAAATGTTTCATCTTAAACCTGAAGTGCAGCCACAGTTGCTTAACAACTCAGGTATTTCTGATTGTTTACAGCATGATTTACAACTCAGTTGTACATAGCATTCTTGTTGGGTTGGTTTTGTTCAAATAAACCTAATGTAATTCTTGGTTTGGAATTTTTTAATGGGATTAAAATTAAATAGGCATTTCTCTATCAATGCTATCCATTCTTGCTTGTAAAGTAAAAAATAATGTGTAGCACCTTTCTGGAAAAGTGTGATGAAAAAACAAAATCAATATTTCAAAGTATTGTGTTCACATAAATCTTAAATGATTTTGAGCTGTGGTTTGTTCTGCTATAGACAACTTTTTTTTAAGCCCTTGCATTTATTAATTTAATTTCAATAGCTTTTGTAGTGTTTGTAACCCAGCCACAGGGGATTCACAAACCAGTGTGTTTCTTTGCGCCGGTCCCAAGCCCGGATAAATGGGGAGGGTTACGTCAGGAAGGACATGCGGTGTAAAATTTTGTCAGATTAATATGCAGACAATGAAACAAATTTCCATACTGGATCGGTCGCGGCCTGGGCTAACAACGGCCGCCACCAGTATTGTTAGCCAACAGGGTTCTGGTGGAAATTGGGCTACTGTTGGCTGAAGAAGAAGAAGAAGAAGAGGGGGGAGACGTGTCTGGAGGCAGAAGGACAGGAGGAAGGTAAAGAGAGTGGAACTGAGGTTAGGAACTTTGAATGTTGCCAGTATGACTGGTAAGGGAAGAGAGTTAGCCAATAGGAAGGTTGATATATTGCGCGTACAAGAGGCCAAACGGAAGGGGAGTAAGGCCAGGTGGATGGTGTGGATGGGGGAGAAATGGGGTAGGGATTATTCTGAAGGAACAGTATGTGTTTTGGAGGTGAAAAGAATATCAGACAGAGTAATGATTATGAAGCTGGAAATTTGGAGGTGTGATGATGAATGTTTTTAGTGCATATGCCCCACAAGTTGGGTGTTTGATGGATGAGAAAAAAGATTTCTGGAGTGAGTTGGATGAAGTGATTAATGGTGTACCCAAGGGACAGAAAGTGGTGATTGGAGCGGATTTCAATGGACATGTTGGTGAAGGGAACGAAGGAGATGAGGAGGTGATGGGTAGGTATGGTGTCAATGAAGAAGGTCAGAATATAGTGGATTGTGCAGACAGGAGAGGCATGGCTGTGGTGAATATGTATTTTAAGAAGAGGAGGTAACATAGGGAGACAAACAAGAGTGGAAGAAGCTCACAGGTAGATTACATCCTATGCAGAAGAGTCAATCTGTGGTGGCCGGGGAAAGTGTAGCTGGACAGCATAGGATGGTGGTCTGTAGGATGATGTTGGAGATCAAGAAGAAGAAGAGGAGGAGAAAGAGGGCAGAGCAAAGGATCAAATGGTGGACATTGAAAAAGAAGACTGTAAGGCTGAGTTCAGGGAGGAGGTAAGAGAGGCACTGGGTAGCAGTGAAGAGTTGCCAGACAGCTGGGCAGCTGCAACAGAAGTAGTAAGAGTGACAGCAAGAAGGGTGCTTGGCGTTCCATCTGGACAGAAGAAGGAGGAAAGGAAACCTGAAACCTGGTGAAAAAGAAACCTGGATGGTGAAGAAGAAGTGGGGTAGTCAGAGAGATACATAAAGTAGACAACAGTACAAGGAGATAAGGGGCAAGGTGAAGGGAGAGGTGGAGAAGGCTAAAGAAAAGGTGTATGATGAGTTGTATTAGAGGTGGGACACTAAGGTGGAAGAAAAGGACCTGTACCGATTGGCTAGACAGAGGGACCGAGCTGGGAAAGATGTGCAGCAGGTTAGGGTGATAAAGGATAAAGATGGAAACATACTCACAAGCGAAGAGAGTGTGTTGAGCAGATGGAAAGAGTACTTTGAGAGGCTGATGAATGAAGAGAACGAGAGAGAAGAGGTTGGATGATGTGGAGATAGTGAATCAAGAAGTGCAACGGATTAGCAAGGAGGAAGTAAGAACAGCTTTGAAAAGGATGAAGAATGGAAAAGCCATTGGTCTAGATGATATACCTGTAGAAGCATGGAGGTGTTTAGGAGGGATGGCAGTGGAGTTTTTAACCAGATTGTTTAATGGAATTTTGGAAAGTGAGAGGATGCCTGAGGAGTGGAGAAGAAGTGTACTGGTACTGATTTTTAAGACTAAGGGGGATAAAATTGATGAGCCACAGCATTACGTTATGGGAAAGAGTAGTGGAAGCTAGGTTAAGAAGGGAGGTGATGATTAGTGAGCAGCAGTATGGTTTCATGCCAGGAAGGAGCACCACAGATGCAATGTTTACTCTGAGGGTGTTGATGTAGCAGTAAAGAGAAGCCCAGAAGGAGTTGCATTGCATCTTTGTGGACCTGGAGAAAGCATATGACAGTGTGCCTCGAGAGGAGTTGTGATACTGTATGAGGAAGTCGAGAGTGGCAGAGAAGTATGTAAGAGTTGTACAGGATATGTATGAGGCAAGTGTGACAGTGGTGAGAACTGCAGTAGGAGTGACAGATGCATTCAACGTGAAGGTGGGATTACATCAGGGATTGACTCTTAGCTCTTTCTTATTTGCAATGGTGATGAACAGGTTGACAGATGACATTAGACAGGAGTCCCCATGGACTATGATGTTTACTGATGACATTGTGATCTGTGCAAGAGTAGGGAGCAGGTCGAGGAGACCATGGAGAGTTGGAGGTTTACTCTACAGAGGAGAGGTCAGTAAGAACAAGACAGAATACATGTGTGTAAATGAGAGGGAGGTCAGTGGAATGGTGAGGATGCAGGGAGTAGAGCTAGCGAAGGTGGATGAATTTAAATACTTGGGATCAACAATTCAGAGTAATGGGGATTGTGGAAGACAGATGAAAAAAAGAGAGATTGCAGGCAGGGTGGAATGGATAGTGAAGAGGTCAGGAGTGATTTGTGACAGATGGGTATCAGCAAGAGTGAAAGGGAAGGTCTACAGGATGGTAGTGAGACCAGCTATGTTTTATGGGTTGGAGACGGTGGCACTGACCAGAAAGCAGGAGACAGATCTGGAGGTGGCAGAGTTAAAGATGTTAACGTTTGCATTGGGTGTGATGAGAATGAACAGGATTAGAAATGAGTACATCAGAGGGTCAGTTTAAGTTGGATGGTTGGGAGACAAAGTCAGAGAGGTGAGATTGCGTTGGTTTGGACATGTGCAGAGGACAGATGCTGGGTATATTGGGAAAAGGATGTTAACGATAGAGCTGCCAGGCAAGAGGAAAAGAGGAAGGCCTAAAAGAAGGTTTATGGATATGGTGAAAGAGGGCATGCAGGTGGTGGGGTGTAACAGAGCAAGATGCAGAAGACAGAACGATATGGAAGAAGATGATCTGCTATGGCAACCCGTAACAGGAGCAGCCGAAAGAAGAAGAAGAACCTTTTGTAGCGTTTGTTTTCAGTCATCCATTGTATTTTTGATTAACCCAGAGACCAAGCATGCAACTTCTGTTCACAAAGGTGTACACTTAGCAAGTGCCTTTTTAAATATAAGTAATTTCTTTGGTAGGAATGTAAGTTAAATTTACTCATCATTGCATACATTTTTCTTCACGATAGAAATTTAAAGACTAAATTCAACTTACATTCCTACCAAAGATATTTCTGTCGACTAAATAGAACCTACTCATATCCAAATAGAACTTGAAAAGATATATTTTTTCAAATCTGATTGCGCATTTTAGATCGACTTGACGCGCACTACATCGAGCCTGCGTGCTATTGTGCTCTGGCCTACCTGCCTCAATAAGTCACTGTCGCTTCGCTCTTACTTTTTTACCGTTCATTTAATCATGGCTAGTTGCGGAAAAATTAGAAAATGGAAGGAGGATTACACTGAGTATGGCTTTACCAAAACAATTATTGATGGCGAATAAAGTATCCATTATTCATAAAGCTTCAATTGGTGATCTGTTTTTCTGCGTTAACCTCATATTTTTTCATACTTCTTCTCAAACCAAGGGGGTGCTAAATTGGGATCGTCCGTCACAGGGGGTGCGAGGGTAAAATGAATCTGTAAGCGCTGATATATAAACTGCTCAAAAAAATTAAAAGAACACTTTGAAAACACATCAGATCTCAATGGGAAAAAGAAATCCTCCTGGATATCTATACTGATATAGACTGGGTAATGTGTTAGGAACGAAAGGATGCCACATCGTTTGATGGAAATGAAAATGATCAACCTACAGAGCCCTGAATTCAAAGACGCCCCAAAAATCAGAGTGAAAAAATTATGTGGCAGGCTAGTCCATTTTGCCAAAATTTAATTGCAGCAACTCAAAATTGTACGCAGCACTTTGTATGGCCCCTGTGTTCTTGTATACATGCCTGACAACATCGGTGCATGCTTCTAATGAGATGACAGATGGTGTTGTGGGGGATCTTCTCCCAGATCTGGACCAGGGCATCACTGAGCTCCACGACAGTCTGAGGTGCAACCTGGTGGCATTGGATGGACCAAAACATAATGTCCCAGAGGTGTTCTATTGGATTTAGGTCAGGAAAGTGTGGTGGCCAGTCAATGGTATCAATTCCTTCATCCTCCAGGAACTGCCTGCATACTCTCACCACATGAGGCCAGGAATTGTTGTGCACCAGGAGCCACTGTACCAGCATAGGGTCTGACAATGGGTCAAAGGATTTCATCCTGATACCTAATGGCAGCCAAGGTGCCTTTGTCAAGCCTGTAGCGGTCTGTGTGACCCTCCATGAATATGCCTCCCGAGACAATCATTAACCCACCACCAAACTGCTCATGCTGAATGATGTTACAGGCAGCATAATGTTCTCCATGGCTTTTCCAGACTCTTTCACTTCTGTCACGTGCTCAGGGTGAACCTGCTCTCATCTGTAAAAAGCACAGGGCACCAGTGGTGCATCTGCCAATTCTGGTATTCTATGGCGAATGCCAATCGAGCTGCATGCTGCTGGGCAGTGAGCTCAGGGCCCATTAGAGGACATGGGGCCCTTGGGTCACCCTCATGAAGTCTTTCTGGTTGTTTGGTCAGAGACATTCACACCAGTGGCCTGCTGGAGGTCATTTTGTAGGGCTCTGGCAGTGCTCATCCTGTTCCTCCTTGCCCAAAGGAGCAGATACTGGTCCTGCTGATGGGTTATGGACCTTCTATGGCCCTCTTCAGCTCTCCTAGAGTAACTGCTTGTCTCCTAGAATCTCCTCCATGCCCTTGAGACTGTGCAGGGAGGCACAGCAAACCTTTTGGCAATGACACGTATTGATGTGCCATCCTGGAGAAGATGGACTACCTGTGCAACCTCTGTAGGGTCCAGGTATCGCCTCATGCTACCAGTAGTGACACTGACTGTAGCCAAATGCAAAACTAGTGAAGAAACAGTCAGAAAAGATGAGGAGGGAAAATGTCAGTGGCCTCCACCTGTTAAATCATTCCTGTTTTGGGGGTCATCTCATTGTTGCCCCTCTAGTGCATCTGTTGTTAATTTCATTAACACCACAGCAGCTGAAACTGATTAACAACCCCCTCTGCTACTTAACTGACCAGATTAATATCCCATAAGTTTCATTGACTTTATGCTATACTCTGATTAAAAAGTGTTCCTTTAATTCTTTTGAGCAGTATATATATGTATGTGTGTGTATATATAATAAATGTGTGTATATATATATATTGAAATAGTTTTATTGTCAAATAATGCAAAGAGTATGCGGCACGTGTTTCGCCCTAATTCTGGGCTCATGAGGTGTACACACTCACTGCACCCCCTCTCGGGAATCGAACCTCGCTTCCGCAAGACCGCGTTAGCTGCGGAGCTCAGGTCGGAGCGAAATTAAATGAATAATCTCAACTCTCCTTTATATAAATCAGTAAAGGAGAGAGGACTAAACACTAAGGAAAAAGAACGGTAAGACCGTGTCAGGTGTGGAACTCAGCTCAGAGCAAAATGAAGTGAATGAAATGAGGTGAATGGGATGGGAGATGATGACGTGACTCCCCCACTCGCCTTAACTGTCAATCCCCCCACAAGCACAGTCTCTCGGAATTTGCATAAGCACAGTCCTTCACCTGCAATTTTAACTTAGTTACAAAGTGATCAAAACTCTCGTTTATACCCTGCGTCCTCTCATTAAACTTGTATTGGTCTTAGGCATGACAAACGGCAGCAGGAGCGTGTCTATAAACTTAATTTAAACTTACGGTTTACACCGTGCTTTGTTTCCGCAGGAGCTGCACTTATGAATATGCTTGAATGCGTCACTCGCTTGATATTCTTTTGCTGCCTTCTCAATTGTGTAATGCGTTTTTTTCTTCAGAGCTCTTCCTTGTTCTCTACGTACTGCATTCACAGTCAGTTCACGTGATTACGTGGGAAGCGTGATGATGGAAGACGCAACTCCGCCTCCCACGGCCATCGAGCTGCAGTCCATTACAGTATATGGACGAAAATAGGTTCCAGTTATGACCATTACGCGTAGAATTTCAAAATGAAATCTGCCCAACTTTTGTAAGTAAGCTGTAAGGAATGAGCCTGCCAAATTTCAGCCTTCTACCTATATGGGAAGTTGGAGAATTAGTGATGAGTGAGTCAGTCAGTCGGTCAGTCAGTGAGGGCTTTGCCTTTTATTAGTATAGATTACCATCATACTGGGAGCTTGGATACGGGTGGGGTCTCCCTTGAAGTTTTGTAGGTGCTATTCTAAATATATTCTGAGGATGTTTGTTTTGGTGGAGCAATTTTTTATTAGTTGGGCAGGATGTTAAAAGATGCATGCAGAGGTTTCTGTGCACGTTGAATTGTATTTGTCTATAGAGCACTGTCACCACACACATGCGTAAGCAGCCGTGACAGTGACTTCAGACTCTGCACACACAGTCTAGTGGTTATTCACTTGTACTGCGAATATGTTTGTTGTCAGTAGCTTCTGTCTGAGGTGAAAAAAAGAAAAAATATGCAAGTTAGTGTAACTGTTCTCAAGGTTAAATCAAAAAATTAATTGATAGTTGAAGTAATACAGAATGTTTCTTCTTTTTAAGGCAGGCAAGTTTGCAAAATCACCAATGGTTTTAAATGGGAGATTTAAAATTTTAAAACTGCGTACAGCATGATCTGTTCAAGATACAGTATCTCGACAAAAATTTAACTGTCTTGACAAACGTTTGTGAAGAATAAGTTTTGACACTTTTCAACAAAACCAGTCCATGGGGGCTGAGTTGTTTCACATGGACAGACAGACAGCGAAACAACTCCCAGTAGTGCTCAATGCTACATGCTTTTGTAGGCCTTCATGATATTTTTGGTATAAACCTATAACTGATCAGTTCATTAAGTGGGCTCACACTGTTTTTCATTTGTTATATTCATTTTGTATCTTGTTTTGAAATCTTGTTTTTTTTTTTCTTTTGCCCCCTTTGTAAAAAATATTTTGAAGGTCATTATTCTGTATCCTTTGGTTTGCTTACTGGCACTTGTAATCTATTGATTGTTTAATTTATTAAGCTTTTGTAATTTTTGTTGTAAATTCACATTGGAATATTAATAGTGAATTTCATTTTAATAATTTACTGAAATCTTATATAAATATATATGTTGATTGTGGTTTGCAATTCAATTTGTCTTGCTAATCTGGTTTTGTTTTTTGTATGTGTTTCTTTGTTCTTGTGTAAATATTTTTATGTAAAATTTTATGTAAAAATACACATACATACATACAAACAGGTTTCTAAGTACATTTTCTGCATGACTGGTGAAATTATATATTTTTGTTGATAGATTGGATAGATTCTTCTGTACTCAAAGATTGATTGATACTTTATGTTTTTAATTTTCAGTATACAGTACTTAATTGTGTTAATTTTTTCCCTTCCTCTATATTGTGGACAGACAGGCAGACAGACAGACATGGCTGTCACAAAAGGAACTTTGTGTATTATACTGTATATACCTTGGTCCCCAATGTGAGGTGCATTTGACCTTTGGCATACTACAATTATGCTGGTTGACCTACTCAGTTACAGAACCAGGAATCCAAAAATCTTCTCCTACCTGCCTTTTCATCTAGCCTGCATGTTGTCCATGTTTTCATGAGGAATATCGCTGTTTCGCAGGAAATTAAGGGTAACACTGCATCCACTGAAAAGAATGTAAGAATCTTCTATATGTCAGCAACTGTAAGTAAAACTTCCCTAAATAATGCAGTGGTTTTCCTTGGCCTCACCTAAAGTCTGAGCACAATTCACATTGGTTGCATATTCATTGAGTCCTCATCCAGTGGCTATTCCTCCCCATCTCGACAGTACATTAATGGAAAAACCCAATACCTGGTTAATATTGTAAAGAGAAGTCAAGCAAAATGTCACCTTTTATTGGGTAACTAAAAGATTACAATATACAAGCTTTTGAGGCAACTCAGGTCCCTTCTTCAGGCAGGATTTAAAGCTGATTACATTTTACCTGAAGAAGGGGGCTGAGTTGCCTCGAAAGCTTGCATATTGTAATCTTTTAGTTACCCAATAAAAGGTGACATTTTGTTTGACTTCTCATTACATCCATAATGGTCAACATGGTACAACACCCTGGAACTACAGGTTAATACTGTAAATATACTAAAGTCCCTTTCTCTGGGACTTTGCAGCACTATAGCTGTCAAATTCTGCCTAATATGTAAAATGAATTGCTAGAAAAGAGCCTAAAAAGCATAATCAGGGAACTTATCATAATCCCCAAAGGAAAACAGTTGCACCCCTTTAATTAAAAGTTTCATCTATCCATCCATTTTCCAACCCGCTGAATCCAAACACAGGGTCACGGGGGTCTGCCGGAGCCAATCCCAGCCAACACAGGGCACAAGGCAGGAACCAATCCTGGGCAGGGTGCCAACCCACCGCAGGACACACACAAACACACCCACACACCAAGCACACACTAGGGCCAATTTAGAATCGCCAATCCACCTAACCTGCATGTCTTTGGACTGTAAAGTTTCATTTGTTGTAATCTTTTTTCTTTTTTACTTAATAGTAGACTAAATGAAAAAATGTATGATTGTGAAAGTATTAGTTATAAACAGCAAATTAAATTGTGAATCTGAGAATTCATTGGGAAAGTGATACATTTGGTCTACATGTTTAAACATTTGTCTAAAGCAAGTGATAATACTGTATTTGTCTTTAGTTGATGGAGGAGGACTATAATTTTGATTTTTGTCTGGGCATGATCCCTACATTAAATTAACCTTACATACTTCTTCTACAAGTATACTCTTGGTGTTTTATTAATTCATTTTAAAAATCATATACCTTAATAAACATTTTTCTGTTAATGGCTGAAGAGCTAGAGCTCATCCTTTTCCCTGTATCACAACAAAAAAGTACGGCATTAAAAATGGTATCTGGTTCTTTTAATTCTTGACTGAATAATTAAACATGATATAACATAAAATGCCATTATCTAGTTTGCAGTTCATGGTCCTACAAGAATAAAATCCTTTCTAAATTTCATCTTACTGGGTCTTTTACCCAGTAAGATGGGTGACAATTCAGCTTTGAGTTGTAAATTCAATGGACATGTGTCTTCTGTACAAGTTAATGGGAGCCTTTTCTTTCTCTCTATTTCTATCTCTCTCTATCTATTTGGAATCTGTGTGCTTGATGCCACACATGCAGTGTGAAATTCAGCTGCTTACTCAAATGGTAAAATCAAAGTCTTCCAAATTAATCTTTCTTATCTTGCTTTGAAAACAAGGAACTTATAAGAGCTAAGGATTTACTCTGTACATAAGGCATGTATTACTACATTCTGTTCAGAGTAATATCACTTGCCAGAAATAAGCTGTGCTACCATCTATAAGGTTATACATTGCACATTTCTTAAATTATTAGCACAAAGCAGTTATGATAGTTAGTCTTATCTGGTTCCTGTTGCCTTAAGGGATGACCACCCTTTTTCCTGATATAGTTTCAGGTCTCAGAGAGAAATGTTACCAGTAAAGCAAGTAGGAACCAAGCTCTGTGTTCTGTCATCCAGTCTTTTGGCAACTTGTTGTCTCTAGCTGCAATCTTTTAAGTTTATAAACCTTCAAAGATCTTTTGTTGTCAGCTTAAAATAAATCTGCTGATAGGTTATTGATGGTCTCGCTTTCTCTGCATTCTTCAGTGAGGTTAATCTGCTCTCTGTGGCACCTGAGCCCAGGTTTATAAGTTGTTTTTCTCCCCATCATTTAAGAACCAAAGATTCCATTTGGTTTTTGATCCTTTCATTCAGGGTTATATCTTTGTCAAAAAAGCTTGCAAGAGAACATCATTGCTGATTACTCAGTTGTTGAAAAGGAGACATTAACATTTCTCAGTAGGACTATAGGGCCACATAAGTCACTCAACTAACTAATGACCAGTCACCTCCAGTGCTGCAACATGCTTGACTAATGTCACATTTTCTTTCTCAATTGTTCCATTATTAGGAGGAGGGAGCAGATATTAGTGTGCATATACAGTAGTTTGTGCATACCAAGAGGTCTGTGGCATAAATCATATACTGTATATAGAAACTCTTTTTTCATTCTGAATTCAGCCTGGCTATGGGAGCTGTTGTGTGGTGTGAAATCCAGCTTTCAGCTTTGTAGGCCCTTACCTAAATGATGATCTTTTTCATTATACCAAAGTAACATGGTCAATGCCAACTTAATTCCTATGCTTTGCAAACCTTTGGCTTTACAGCTGAAATCTTTGGCAATTTCTTGTATTAAATTTCCACACAGCAAACAAGGTAGCTTTAATTCACAATCTTTATATAAATGGGGAATAGCAAAATATCATGAACATTTTAAAAATATATACAGAAATGTTGAAGTCAAAACTATATTTTTTTGTTGTTTTTGTGTTTTAAATGAAGAAGGCATTTTTAGTAGTAGTAGTGATAGTAGTAGTAGCAGTAGTACTGTCATGGGCACAGAGGTCAGTTAAATTCTTACTATACTTGTATGCCCAAATTACATACAACATGTCACTGCTGTTCAGTGCCAAGATAAACATGAAGCTATTAAAATACTGAACTGCATTTTATTTAATAGAAAACACAAATCAGTATATCTTATGCATACCTTACCTCTTTTATTAGAAATTCTGAATAGTCAAAGCCTAACTGGCATATTCTCCATTACAAGAGTAGCAGGGAGTTGGAGGCTATCCTATCTTCATTTCACATAAAGTAGAACACAGAGAATAGATGGGACACCAGATTATTTTCTTCAAACTCAATTAGACACCTGTAGGGTCAATTTAGAGTGACCAATAATTTAAAAATGTATGTGGGTGTAAACAATAAATGCAATAAATGCAATAAATTTACAAAGTACAAACTCCACACAGACTTTGACCGGACCAGGATTTAAACTGCAAGAGTCCTTTGCTGTGAGACAGTAGTGTTAACTTTTGCTTTAGAAGGAGTAAAACTGAAATGAAATGGGTTAAAATAACAGAAGAATACTGTCTTCACAGTCTAAGGTGACCTACATTCATCTTCTGAACCCAATCTTTCCAGCCCCACATGAACACAGGGGACTTGCAACCTTTAAACAAATGGGGAATGGAATGGAACTGCAGTCAAAATGTTCTAAGGTAGCAGGGCTACCGACTATGTCACCCTGTGTGAGAGATACAGTTCCATATTTGAAAAATGACCACATTCTTATTTACTAATCATTTATTTAAAACGTCTATTTGAAAACAAACTTTCTAAAATGGCAAGGCAGAAGTTCTAAGTAGTAGCAGTACACTACTTCTAGTTCCACTAGATGTTTAAGTCAAAATATGCTCAAGATATTGAAAGTACATTATGTTTCCATATCATAGATAACAGAGTTAAAGCTAAATTGAAGCATTTGCACTTTTCTCGGGTATTTATAAAAGAGGGCTATCACAAGTGTCATTTTGACCATATGACCATATTTTATATATGAAGGAAGTCAATCAACTTCTGATTTCAACAAATATACACATTTTGACATTCCTAGGACACATTTTGTTGGTTTTTTTTTGGCAAATCTTTGTTCATATGTCTCTGAGTTTGTATGTCCAAGGTACAATTTAACTGTAACTCATGAACAAACTGACTGATTCTTGTTAAATTTTTTGGACAACTTGTATTTGTGCAAGTACAACTTAAGTACAACCAACCCACTTCTCAGAATTTCACATAATTTGGCATGTTCACTTATGACTTAAATGAAATGAAATTAAATCTGTACATCATATTAATGTTTTAAATATGGAGACAGTAACGTGATGACCATATCAGATTTTTAGATGGCAAAAACGGATGAAGTGTTCTCTTTGAAGGACACTTTATTAAATGGTCCAAGGTGTCGGGTTTCAAGGGTCTGTTTTAAAAGTGAATTAGAAATCCCTGTGTACTAACAGGGGCGGCACGGTGGCGCAGTGGTAGCGCTGCTGCCTCGCAGTTAGGAGACCCGGGTTCGCTTTCCGGGTCCTCCCTGCGTGGAGTTTGCATGTTCTCCCGTGTCTCGCGTGGGTTTCCTCCGGGTGCTCCGGTTTCCTCCCACAATCCAAAGACATGCAGGTTAGGTGGATTGGCGATTCTAAATTGGCCCTAGTGTGTGTTTGGTGTGTGGGTGTGTTTGTGTGTGTCCTGCGGTGGGTTGGCACCCTGCCCGGGATTGGTTCCTGCCTTGTGCCCTGTGTTGGCTGGGATTGGCTCCGGCAGACCCCCGTGACCCTGTATTTGGATTCAGCGGGTTTGAAAATGGATGGATGTGTACTAACAAAACACAGCAATCAATCAGACGTCAATTTCCTGCTTTTCATTTAAAACATCAGTGCAAACCACAAACCTCACAAATACTACTATAGATAGCACTACTTGTGATTCTGAAATTGGATGTAATATAGCAAGACATGCAGCCACCAGCAGAATGAAGTGCTATTTACAATGCTCAAAAGAGAATATACAGTATTAATTTGAAATAGTTTAATACTTTTGAAGATTATCTGTCTATGCAGTACATTGTGCCATGGCCTCTCCAAATAGCAAGAAATTTCCAGGTTCAAGGGCACCACCAGGACTGAATAGCACAGAGTTAACATCTAGAAAAAACATTCAGGCAAGAGAGAGAGAGACAGTGCTACTTTGGCTGCATATGCCAGTTTGGGAATGCAGGGGCCACTAGTGGGTAGTACATTCTGTACATGTGTTGTGTACCCTGGAAGGGCATTAGGCAGGAGAACTAGTGTGTGTGTGTGTGTGTGTGAGAGAGAGAGAGAGAGAGAGAGAGAGTTGGCTAGAGTGCAAATGTGCCAATTCTCCCACAGGACACTGCAGGGCAGGTGACACAGTACATACCAGGAACAACTGAACATTAATAAAACAGAATCATAGTCATTCACGCCTACAAAAGGACATGAACACACAAGTAATGTGGCTAAATAAGGAAGATCCAAAGAATACTGTCAAAAGTGAAAGAAAACAACTTACTTGAGAAAGTACACCAGAAAGTGGAACAGAGTAAGGAGTTGAATGCAGCACACTTCCTTTTTTTACTGCAAATGAGATTATTGGAGGGATAATGATACACTGTTGCAGAGAGGGTATAGCAACTGCATGATAAGCGAAGTATGTGACTGACTAGAGAGCTGTGGCTTGAGGTCACAGCTGCAGCAAGTGCAGTGCATTTCCTGACGAGTAAATGGCTGCTGCTGAAGAGAATTATCAAGTGATAATATATGGGGAATGGGGAAATTAGCAATAAAAAAGTGACAAAAATACCCAAAAAATCTCAGGAACATTGTGTAGATGATGTCTATGATTAAATGTACAGAATGTGTTTGGAATGATATAACCAAAAAAATTGTTTTTTTTTTCAGGGTAATATTATCATTTTATTGTGTAAGTGTAAAAGGAAGTGGTAGAAAGGTAAAATTGTTATGTATGTGTTTTTACCATCATGTGAGAGAATTTCATATCTAACATTAACTTTTAAACATACAGAACTCTGGTAACAGGTTTTGACATGTTACCTTTTAACCTGGACTGTTCTTAGGGAACAGCTCTGGACTGGAGTGAGTGGAAAGTAATAGTATAGTACGATCTATAGACAGAGCAATAATACATACAGGCTGTGATGGTTGTGTGATGTTTAGCACACTTGCATTTCATTCAAGAAATCCAGGCTGAATTCCTGGCAATTAGATATAGCTTTTTTTCTTAATGAAGTATTTCCCTCACCCTTTTTGTCATGGCCCCAGACCACCATGGTCTCAATACACTACAAGGAAAAAGCTTTCTAGAGCTAAGAATATTTATTTTCTAAATGTTTAAGAGTTAATACAGTTCAGCAATGTATAAATGGGACAGCAGAGTCTTGCTTATCCAACATTCTGTATTATCCAGGTCCCACCACAAAAAAAAAAAAGGCATCAATCGGCAACAAGAACTGGAAGTTGCAAGCGTGAGCGTAGTCTATTTTTTGTTGCTAAGTTCATTTTTTCAGTTAATTTTTTCTGTTTTGTTGTAAAACATAATTACAGTGGATTATGTGGCCAGCCCTCTCTGGCACGTGCGTGCGTGCGTGCGTGCGTGCATGCGCCTGCCTGTGTCTCTCGCGCGCGCGTTTGTGTATGCGTGCGCTTGCCTGTGTCTCTCTCGCATGTGTGTGTGCGTGCACCTGCCTGTGTCTCTCTCACGCGCGTGTGTGTGCGTGCGCCTGTGTCTCTCTCTCTCTCATGCCTGTGTGTGGGTCTGTCTGTCTGTGTCTCTCTCGCGCTCTTTCTCTATTGCTGCACAGGGAGAGACTGAACATGTGCGGAAATCATCGGCGCACACAAACCGAAAGGGAAACTGGCTCGTTTGCATACCTAGTGTGTGATCGTGATCAGATGCAAAAGTTTGGCAAACTTTTTGGTCATAACCCGATTTGTATGTGTTCAGAGACGTTCATGAACCGAGGTTCCGAGGTAATGTGTAAAATTATAACATAGTTTGACGTTTAATAGGTTTTTCTCAACACCTCCCATTATCCGACATTTTTCGCTTATCTGACGTTCTGCCAGCCCGTTTATGTCGGATAAGCGAGACTCTACTGTAATTACTTTTTGCTTTTCTGTATTTCAACGTTCTCACCTTAACAAAGTAGGATAACTAGTTTGTTTAGTTTTAAACTACTAAGTCATATCAATAGATAGACCTTTATTTATTTATCACTGAGGGGAAATGTGCATGATCTAGCAGCAACATACATCCAAAAGTTGTCTTACAAAAACAGTAAAAAGATAAAGGTTTCATTATTACAATTATTACATTATCAGAACAGTACAAACACTATTATGTGTGTGTACATGCAGCAAAAATGCGAATCTTTTTGTGATCTTTTTATTCCTCACACGATTAGGTGTAGTGGTGACATGTTGGTTAGATGTGCAAGCAAGAAATTCTCAGTACTCTATATATATCACAATAAATTTAAGCCAGATGCTAAATGGAATCAAGGTGTAGGTGTTCACTGTAATGGCCAGGCATTCCATCCTAGGCTAGTTTCTATTTTACATGATCCTTGGTGAGGCAAAACTCTGCAAAGAGACAAAAAAATTGGATCTCGGAATGAATGCAGAGTTGCTTGTGGTTTGATTCCTATTTGAAAAAACAAAGAACCTTTCAATAGGGAATGTTAAGAAAATGCTCTTTTACGAATACGCGTCCATTGCTTACATGTACTTTTTACACCAGATATGCCAGGCTACCTGGTCAGCATGCCACGGCGAATCAGCGGTGTACACTGAACTACCGATCTTGTCCTGTTTTATTGAAATTCAGTCATTAAACCACAATACCAGCTATGTGGCATACTCAAGCAAAGGACTCACCTTTATTCTCGTTGCAGGTCATTGCACTCCTCGCTTATGTGCCCTTATGTAACCAACTTAACCAGAACAGTGCAGTAGATGTAAATCACCTTTATGTAGTGCCTTTCATTAGTGAGCGCCATGTCAAGTACTGGTAAGTTAAGAATGTTTGCAACAGTACGGATCTGAAATGTTACTGAAAATCCTTTTTTCCATGTGATAAGTACAATGCAAATATGTTTTTAGCTTGCGGGAATTGTTCAGTATAACCATTATCTGCCTTGCTTCCTCGATATGCCTCGGTAAGGTATCCTACTTTTGCAGGCCACGCGGGACATTCTGATGTTGGGCGTATTATTAAATGGTGCAGAGGGATTATTAAAAACAAAAGGGACAAATCAGTGCTAAACTCCTACTGAATATAAACGTTAAAATGGGGCCCGTCATGGCGACAAGCACGGCAGTACTTTGCTAGCCCTATCAAATAATGACAGACTCTAAGCGCTGTCTTTGCCAGCAAGTGCCGCGCGACGTCAGGAGGGGAGCCGTCTATCAGCCGCGTCGCAGCAACTCGCGCGCGAAAGAAGCAAGCGCGCGGCCGCCGGAGTGACGTGTTATGTTAAAGAGCCGGAGCCGGAGCTCGAGGGGTGAGATGCTGTTGTGTTCTTTTTTAGACGACCAAGTGCGAGAAAGAGGAGGTGGGGAGAGGATTATAATGTAATAAAAAGAGAACGAATACATTCAGTAACTAATCGTAGTGAAAAGAATCAGTTCATCATATATCCGTCTGGAGGCACTTACCCGATGGAAGACGGCATTTGGTGATTGATCAAGTGTGCGTATTTCATTGCTAATAATAAAGATAAGTGGACCGTTTGTACTACAATACCCGAAAATGGCCGCTGTGAAATAATGTAACATTAAGGTAAATGTCTTATTTTCTAAATGCCACAATGAAAGATTGCAATTTGAATTTATTTTCCGCAA
This sequence comes from Polypterus senegalus, assembly GCF_016835505.1. Classification (NCBI taxonomy): domain Eukaryota; kingdom Metazoa; phylum Chordata; class Cladistia; order Polypteriformes; family Polypteridae; genus Polypterus; species Polypterus senegalus. The sequence goes on along the minus strand of NC_053166.1, from coordinate 75,564,635 downwards.
AGGGTATAGCCTAGCTTAATTGTTTGTGGTTATCTTCGTTGTTATAGAAAATCAAAAAAAAGGGGAGGGGGTATTTTAAAATAATCTTCTGGGAATATCCATCATGTTGATGTAGACCATACGTGTTCAGCGTGGTTATCTTTGAATGTTTACACACATTTAATAAAATTCTGCGCTGAACCGAAATCGGGTAGTCGTCGCCTTCCCTTGCTGCATTGTCGCTTTCGAGTAAAAAGCGAATTAATAATGGAGTGTTTTGTACTGTCATTTGCAAACGTTCACCTGCGGTTTTGGCCCGAAATGGAGCATTCATACAACGTTGTAATTCGACTTGCAATGAGGAAACCGCGTTGTTGCAATATGCAAGCTCGTTTATGGACCTGATTTCGTCTCATTTTATGTTGCTTTCGTGTGCGCTAGACCTGACAATCGAGCTGATTTTTCTTCTCCATGTACATCCCTACAGATGATCCGCGTTTCTTTGCTTTAATTGTGCTTCTTATGACTAATTTTGCCCAATCAATAAAGCGTACACTTGTGTTCTAGTCCTATTTTATTTTAGAATATGTATATTCCACCCGGAAGTGCTTGATGTTGGTTTAAAGAAACTGATGATTGGTGAGGTTACCGCCGAGGAGTGCGAGTAAAGGAGAGCGCGGGGGTGGTAAGTTCTGCAGCTTCTGAGGTTTGTCTCGGTGAGATAAACGAAAATCTGACACCATTTTTCAGTTGTTAATGGGAAATGTTATGATTTTTCCCCCCATAATTGTTTAGTTCAGATTTGCCAAGCATTAAAATCGTTGCAAATCTTCTTGTTAACTATAATGACACTTAAAACATTGAGAGGTGACTGGTTATCTTTTGTTCGTATTATTACTGTTTTTTTTCTGAAGTGGAAGAACATGTTTTTATTTCTCAGACTTTTATCATGAAGTGAATATTTTATTTTAGTATTTTAGAAGCTCATGGATATCTTGCTTGGATAGAACTCGGTTATTATAAATTTAAATATCATGAAGACCTCTTATGGAGATACACTGTTTTTAAAATTTTTCCTAGCTTGTTAAGTTATATGCAGGTTTAAAGGATTTTTAAAGTTAATATAAACCTATAGCACTTATGATCTTTTGGCAGTAACAGGAGGTTTGTGCCATTTTAACTTAAAGATATCCGTTTATAATTTAACGTTTTGCACTTTTGGCCAGCATTACCGGTGTATCCCTGCCTCGCAACGTTCCAAATGTTGTGTATTTACCAGTTTTTTAATAAGCTTTTAACATCCACCATATGGTTCCTCTGTTGACAATGAAGAAGAAAGGGGGGGAAAAAAACACTAATGAAAACCCTTTGCTATGGGCAGCTTGTGCAGTATCATTTTTTTTAAATACAAATGTAAATATGTCATGTATAATTTTAATTTTATGTAAATGTTGCATGGCTGATAAATACAGGTTTGCAGCTTCAGGAGGCACTACACATGAACTATTTATTATGTTAGATTAAAATGTTACAATTACTTTGTAACTGTTATGATGTTTCTTTTAAATTTCTTCTAGTAAATGTTTATTTAAAAAATGCTTTTGTATACACAGTGAAAGATTTCTTTTAAGGACACCTGCCCTTCTCCTTGAGACTGAAAGGTCAGAAACTGTCATTGTAATTGGCAGTTGTCAGTTATTTTATTTCTGTGAGTGTGTTTTCAGTTTTGAGAGCTGATAACTTAAACTAAGAATATTTGAACCTGGCATGTTAGGGAATGTTGGCTGTGTCCACTCGAGGTAGGGTATTGTAGTTAATACTTTGACATTAATGGGGGTATGACAACCAGCAACAAGCCAGTCAAGTTCTATTCCTGTCAATGAAAACCTTGATGTTGCAGTATGAAATGAAACATAAACAGTGGGTGGGATAGAATTGGAGAAGCATTGCCTGATTTATTAAAACATTTGGTTGTTAAAAAGTCCATCTTGCTGAGTATCAGGATACATTCAAGTGATGATTATGTATGGCATGTTTAAATTGGGACACAATTTTGTGCTCAAGCTGGGGTTGGGACTTGGACCAGTCTACTTGAGAAAATTCATTATTTCTGAGAAACTCAATTTTGTTTTGTCCCTCTGTTTGAGATCAGTGGTCTTTGGAAACATGAGTTCTCTTCCAAGCTTCTGTTTTTAAGTGGACTGAACAAAGTTCCCTTTGCAACATTTTCTGGTTTCATTCTCCACAAAACATTCCTTTAAATTTCTAACAAATTGTCCACTTTGTGCTAATGAGAAGTTTCTACTAAGCTTGACTACATGCATACTTTTCCAGGGACTGGGGTAATGTTATGTTTGTACCACATATAGTACTTTGCAACATAGCCAAAAAAAAAGGAAAAGTTTAGTCTCGGCTTTGTTTGAAAATAAGAAATTTTTCTACTTTACTCCCCTGTTTTGCTGAAATCCAAGATTGGCCTTAGGATGATTCCTTTTTTGAGATGGACTTTTGCCACCATTAAATGCAGGCCAATAATTTACAATATCTTTGACTAACTAATTGGCAGATGCAGGTTACACTACTGTCAGGCACTCATTCCTTTGTATTTTATAAGTTGATTTCTGGTGTTTGATTAGTTTCCTTTGCAAAAGCTGTCTCTCTGCTTGAGAGAAAGAGGGGTTTGGAGCAAGCACTGATAGAACATTGCTGCACCCACCATACAACTAACCACCTGTATTCGGACCTGAGTACAACAGGTGATACTTCAGCACCACACTGGAACAGTATGTGTGTGTGTTTTTTTTTACGGTGGCTGGAATGCCAAGCCTGCCTCCAATCCCCAAGTTTTCCCCTGTAAATTGGAGGACCTACTTGCAGGGCTGGATGCAGATTAATGTCATACCCAGAATTAAGAAATTGCAGATTAAGGGGCGTTGCTCAAGGGCCCAGCGGAGTGGATTTCTTTGAATGATCTTTCAGCTTTGTTTTAATGCCTTTCTTTCTGATTTTGCTTCCTGGCAAATTTGCTTTTTTGAGTAGTGAGCTGCTCTTATTGTTAACATTATACAATAAAAACATACATTTGATTTGTGTCTGTAACAGCTGGTGTAAATTTATAGTACTGTACTTGTAAAAGTTAGCGTTTTTTTTTCTCCTTTATTCTCTCAGTCACGATAGACGATGACATCATGGACCATAAGGTGCATACTAATTCAGCATGAACAGGAACACTCAATAAAACTGAATAAAAAAAAATTCAAGTGACGGAGATATATGAGGAAGGCAGATTCACCAGCTTTTTTGTGTCAGCTTTTATCCCTCCAGATCAGGGAATTTCCAGTTCCATTGTCTCAAAACCTACAGTTATTCTCAGTTTCAGAATAAAAGTAATGACATAAGATCTTTGTGGGGGGTAGGTGTTGTATCGTGATCGCAACTGAGAGAATAAAAGTGAAAAAAAGGCTAACTTATCAAGTACTATAAATTTACACCGGCTGTTACAGACCCCAATCAAAGGTATGTTTTTATTGTATAATTTTAACAATAAGAGCAGCTCACTACTCAAAACGGTAAATTTGCCAGGGAGCTGGTAACGAAACTCATGACCTCCGGATTATAATTCAGCGGAATTTACTGCTGCACCACGGAAGCTGTCATATTGTACTTGGACCTTTTGTGAAAGTGTTTATTTGATGTTTGGCCATCAGCCTTCCCATATTATACTGTTCATGTCTACAATTTTTTATTTATTACGAAAACATGAAAAATGTTTCTGTTTTAACGATGTGTTTACATAGATTGTTGTAGACACAAAGCACACATCAAATTATTTTCCCTTACAATTCTGGGTAGCTCACTCTCAGATAACCAATCAAGGAAGGAACTGGGAGAATTTCTTGCCCATTCTGAGGCAGTGGGGTGGATGGTATAGCAGGCTGCTTGGGCTTATCCACACATTTAGAAGATAAGACGCTGACAGAGAGGTGTGAAGGGATTTAAGGTGGGCCGGAGTTACGAGTTTTTTTTTCGTTGCTTTGGTAATTCTAGTGTTAACTTTATTTGATTTTTAAGTATGGATGTAATGTATTTGTAATTGGATCCTGTGATGACCAGGGGCCTCATTTGTGAGCTGCTTTTTGTATGTACAGAAGCTTTAATGTGCTTAAGCAAACTTTGGCATTTATAAAAGAAAAGTTGATGGGGTAACATGTATATTTACAGGAGCTCTGGCACATGCTTAAGCAACTTTTTGGAGAAAGTGAGAAGTGACGACACCCAAGATCGAGTAGGGAAATGCAGCCAAACCAGCTAAATAATGACTTGTGCGCATAATACTTAGCATTAACCAGTTATTATAATATTGACAGGACAATTATTACACCTTAAAAGTGACTAATATGATATTCCAACCGTATTTTAGTTGCCTTTTAAGAGGGAGAGTGCTGCATGTTTACAGTGAGGAACTTTTTCTGTTTTTCATCAGTTTATATACACTACCTGTTGTTACTTTTCAGGAAACTGACTGACAGGTCAAGAATATCTCAGCCAAGCTTCACTATGTCATGCCCACAGTGCTGGAAGCCATTAACCGACTGGTGGAGTGCTACATCCAGTTTTTTTATGGTGTGGGTGCACATACTGTACATAAAAGCATAACATGCTTTTGTCAACATAAAAAGGCAATTTTCAGCAGTGTCCGGTGTTTGTATTCGGTACACTTTACTGCACACTTAGCAAAAATGGAGCTGCTTTTGTTAACCCTGAGCAGTAGCATTCCTTTAACACACATCATCTGTGATGCCAAGATTAGACTGACAAAAGTAGTGGCGCAGTGGTCTGTGTCTACCCTTAATTCATTTATTTTGAGGCAAAGTAGGTTTGACAGATGTGGTGGCTGACTTATTGGTAAGGTAACTGTCTGAACCTTCAGATTTTTATATGGCCTGTATTATTCATTGTAACAGCAATCATGTCTTTATATGTGCCATGTAATACCAGTTACCTGCTCAGATGCTGGCACCTTATGCTCATCTGAGAACCCTAGAATGAGCATGACTGCTCATGACCTTGCGTCTTCATTGCAGAGCATAGCTAGATACTCTTAAATGTATGATGCAGTGTCTTGATGAGCTGGGTGGGAGGCTGCTTTACCAGTCAATGAAAATTTACAGCATCATGAATACATATGTATGAGGTTGATTAGCATGCTCCAGTTATGGATGTTTCAGGGTGCCGTTTAAGGGGTGTTCCCATGCACACATTCACAGTGTGATTGTGATTCATAAAGGGCAAATTGCATAGAAATATGTGTAGGCTAAAGTTTTATAAATCAAACCATTTATTTATTTTTTGTCATACACATATTTTTGTTCTGAAATCCATGCCCGTTTTATAAATGAGGCCTTTGGTGTCGTGTCCAGGATTATTTCCCCAAGACTATTTCCTGTATTTGGTTCTGCTGAGTTAGGACCTGGTACCCTGCAACATTTGGATTAAAAGTACTTGAGAATGTTATGTCTTTCTGATTTACTATTTTAATCCAAAAACCTGACCAAGACTCTAAGGTAAACATATTATTTTTTAAACTTTGGGGGAAAAAAATGAATTTACCACACTGCATGTAGTGGTATTGTGTTATTCAGCTTGATCGTATTCCATGTTAACATTTCACTTGCATATTGGTGAAGTGTGAGTTAAGTGTGCAGTGTAGATAATAGATACTCTGGGGAGCTTTTTTTTTTTTTTGTAAATCATCAGAATTTAAGAAAGGCGTCTTTCACAATGGCGGGGGCCCTGCACAAAGAGCGTGTCTGAAAAATGTCATGGATTGGGAAGAGGGAGACCTGTATGATCATCTCAGCTGTTCTCACTATGCACTGCAAAATCTTTCTCTCAAGGGCTTTGATGTTCTCAGTGATAGTTTGTCAGGACGCTCTCCACAGTTCTTCTGTAGAAGGTGGCAGGAATGGGTTATGGCAAGCTGATTTGCATCAGTCTCCGCAGAATATAAAAGCATTGTGGTGCTTTCTTCACAGCAGGGTTGGTGTTTTTTTGTCCAGGAGAGGTCATCAGAAATAGACACACCAAGAAACTTGTTGCAACTGACTGTCTCCACAGCAGAGCTATTGATGAGTAGTGGAGAATAGTCAGTTAATGTTCTCCTTAAACAGACAAGCAGCTATTTTGTCTTATTGACATTTAGGAACAGGTTATTTTCACTACACCACCTCGCCAGATGTTCAGCCTTCCCCCTGTAGGATGTGTCATCATTGATGCTGATCGGGGTCACTATGGCTGTATCATCCAAAAACTTAACAATGACATTGAACTCAGACTTGCTGGTGCAGTCGTGGGTGCCTGTGCTCAGCCTGATGGTGTTTGATGTTCTGCTAGTGCGGCCCAACTGTGGTGCCTCTATCAGAAAGTCTAGAATCCAATTACACAGTGGAGTGTCAATGCCCAAAAGAGAGTTTCCTCATCAACTGCTGGAATGATTGTGTTGAAAGTGGAAATTAGTTAATTGGTTTCCATGTACTATTGGATGTATTTCTCATTTTGTTTGTTTATGCATTGGGCATACAGGTCTGTGATTAGTGGTTTCCTTAAATCAGGACAAAGTTTAGAATTTTTTTTTTCTTGCATTAAATCTTTTTCATACCAATTACTATTAATGTTCTTTGGTCCTATTTTAACTGTTGAAATTCTTGTGTTTTGTTGTGTATATTTTCTTTCCAGATCAGCAAACTCTGTTCAGTGACTGCAATTGGCCAGTATCCTCTGTCTTAAAGCCAAAATACTACCATATCAGTGATTAAAGTTTTAAGGAACATTTGATTTCATCTAATAATGCAGACTTTGTAATCTGTAACCTTATACTGTGGTCCTAAGGTGTGACATCTCGTTAAAAGTGTGTGATTGGGATTTGGCACCCTCTATGTTCCCAGTAAGAGTAATATGATAGTAAATGAAAAAGTAATTTTCATTATGAGCTTTTATTAAAATCTAAAGATGGAAATTGTTGAACCAAAATAATTGTGTTTTTCAAATTATTATATGTGGCCCTTTTAAAAGTTAACAGGTATAATTGCTTTTCTAGTTAATGTGCTTGAACCAGTTAGATAGGTGGTGACAAGGTAGCTGGGTATAAATACAGTAGCCATTTGATAGAAGGCAAGTATTTCCTGTTGTAGTAGTCCATCATACTATAAGAACAGTTTAGCTTAGCATTTTTCTAACAAATGATTGTCAATTGATCCAAAAATTCAGGAACTTTAAAAGTCAATTTGATAAAGTGGCTTTCATGAGGACTGTCACAGGAGAGACACATCACTGTTGACATCATTGTTTATTCTGTTGCCCAAACTGCCATCTTCTCCTTCAGGCATCCTCCAACATCTCTACTGCTCCTACTATCTTCCATGTCCCCAATCCATGCAGTTTCATGTATTCTCCTCTGCCTCATCCACCGGTTGCATAATTACATTGCCAGCTCCACCTCATTCCTCTCTTGGGACCAGAGGCAACACTATCTACCCCAGTTTCCTCAAATTCCTCATTCTCTTAGAGATCAAAGCTAGAATTGAGCCCATGCCTATGAGGTTTAGCAGAGATGAACCACTGAACAGCTGAAGTAGGCAGAGTGAAGGTCAGCTGCAAGTAGGGTGACTCCCCTGTTGGGAAGCAGGGGGGCCGCCAATAAGGCACCGGGCTTCTTTTTTTGCATCCTGCTGTATTTTAACCTCGTTTTTAAGAAGACTTTTTTCTATTGTTTTTAACCTCCATGTTTCATTTCTGATTTTTTGGATTATTTATTGGAACTTTGGACACTGCACTTTAATTTTAACACCTTGTTTTGTAATAAAAACACTTTGCACTTTTTCACCATCCCCATGCTTTGTTGTGCCTCACTGCTAAGCGCTTCGGTAACGTTACCGACGGTGTAGGGTTCAAGGGCTCCCCGACAGCAGATGGGAGCATACACCAAACCCTCATTGTCGCAACGTGATTTTGTGTTTTTTCACATAAATTTGAATTGATTGTTGAAAAGTATGAAGGTGGCATGCGTATCCGGGACATGGCTGTTGCATACCGTTTGCCGAGAACGATGGTATCTACGATTGTGAAAAACAAAGATGTTATTAAAAAGTAAAGGGAGGTTAAATTTTCATTTATTTCATCTAATTGCTTTTGTATTTATGCATTTTAGTATTAAGCAGTGTTTAAATTATTTTATACAACCCCATCAATGTATAATATGCTAATAACAATACGATTTTTTTTCATGAGAACGGATTAATAATTTTCCCCATTATTTCTTATGGGAAAAATTAGTTTGGTATAAATCCAAGGATCTGGAACGGATTAAGGATGTATACCGAGGTACCACTGTATACTGTTGCTGTGACTGTTTTCTTATTGGCTGTAAGTGATGTACAGTAATACATAGTAGAAATCGGTATAGTAGCAATCGGAGTGTCCTTTCTTGTATGACTTTACAGTTGCAGTGTAGGCAGACCAGTAGACGTGCAAGTTATTTGGCATGTTTCCCCTGCTATTTCCCCTGTAAATGATATTACTTCCTCCACTGCAATCCCAAATGTAGGCTTCCTACAAAGTGGAGTGCAAAATACCTTTGTTTTTCCTTGTATATCTAGGATCGTTTGACCAAACACTGCTAAAACTCCATCCGTACATTTTCAGATGACATGACCAGGGTAAGATTCTTTTTAATAAAATTTTTAAGTACCTTCAATAACCCCTCAAAGTAGACGTGACTCACCAGTGCTTTTACTTCTTTGAATGTCTGAGAAACGCCTGGATACCTTAAGCACTTTGAGCTACTTTTTGTATGAAAATGTGCTATATAAATAAATGTTGTTGTTATCTGTGTTCCTCAACTCCTGCAGGTTCAAAGTGGGGTCCATACACACTTGCTGCATAACATCCCAATATGGCTTCCACTTGACTTAGAAGTGCAAATCAGTGCAGAAGCTGGTAAAGTCAGCAAAGAATAATTGCGACACCCAGCTGCCTTCTGTTCTTTGCATATATAACACACATTGCATATAGGCTGATATACAGTATGTCATTTATACATGCACAACTGGATCCTGGTTGCTACTCTCATTGATCATTTGTCGCTTTTACTTTATTTTAAAATATAACAGCAAAAGTACCCTGTCTTAAAAACTAATGTCTGTCTTCGCTGGTATGGTGTCGGAGACTTGCGCATTGGTTAAGCTTATAGATGGAGTTGAAAGAATGCAGCCTACAATAAACCAGTAGTTCTTCAGATGTATTTTTTGGCGTGTGGTCTGTAGGGTGATTTTTACTTAGTTTTACTTAGTTGAAATTTCTCAGTGATCGGGCCACATGGGACAGCTGTAGGACAAGCACTGTTGAGCACTCGGTATAGCTTGCAGATGATAATGTCCTTTATTTGTACGCCACTCCTGTTTTTGTGTTGCTATTTCTTCTTCACTTTCTTTGTTTCAGCATTTCTTAAGAATCACAGTCTCTCTTCAATCCAGCAAAACTATCTCTGTGTGGTACTTTATTTACACTTACATCTGTAATTCCTTAATTCCCTGTGGCCGCTAATACACAACATTTTTGCTGTATTTAATTTTTTTTGTATACCTACTATAGCATCATCCTCCTGGCTGACAGCTTATGTTTATCACTAATTAAAATTTAGGAGTTATGAATCAAGTAACATTAACTTTGAATGTTGATAATTCGGCTGTGAGGTATCCATACCTGTGAAACAATTGCTCTGGGAGGTGTAGACATGGGGGTAAAAGCAGATAGTGTGCTTGTGTGATATTGTAGGTCTTTTTGATGAAATATAGTTCAATATAGAAATGAAAGTGGAAAAATGCTAGCTAGTTGGCATCCTGTTCACGATCGTGTTTTTGTTGTTTTTTGTAGTAGGTCTTCTGAGGCTGTAACAACAGGTGCAGTACAGACACTTAAATTAAAGAGGTGTTTTCCAACAAACTGTACAGTTATAGTAACCCAATACTTGTGTCATTGCCCCATTTCAACCTCTCTGCACCTTGTGGGTTTTACATTATATGTCACATTGGTACATGTAGAAAAAAGACTTTGATCATTTCAGCACAGAATTAGTTCTAATAAGTTGTCTATAGGTGGTTTGCCATATCTTTGACTGTGACAAAGTGGCCGTCAGTTTTAAGTACTTTGAGAATCACTGCTTTAGACCACATCATTTCTGTATTCTTGCTAAGGAGACAACTCTTTTAGTTTGAGTATACATTGATTAAAAAGCTCTGTCTTAATACTTTTGAAAATGTAGTTAGTGCCAACACATAGCATTAAGTTGGTGCCTCCTTTTTAGCTTAATTATTTAAATCCCACACCCTGGCATTGTTATTGTGGAGAACTAAGTTTCTCCCTTTGACCGTTTGGGCTTTCCTGTGGTAACTCAAGGTTTTGTTTTTTTTTGCCCCATATGTCCAAACTTTAAGATGTTTCATGAATCATTGATTCTTAACTGGACCAAGTTTAAGTGTGTATGTGATTAGGCCCTGTGCTAGATTGCCAACAGGGCCAAATTTTTTTCATGCTTTGTAACCAGTGTTGCCAGCATAAAGTGGTGTTCAATGCACCGCAAAATTGGACTAAGTGGGTTTAAGATCTTATGTCAGAAATATGCCACCTGGAAAGTGTTTTATGTGTGCTGCTGTGGTTTTGTTTTAAACACAAAATTCAGAAATATGGCGCTGTCAGTTATAAACACTTTACTTTTTGAGTGTTATGTTTCTGAATGGTGACAGACTTCTTGATCTGAACTAGTGATCTTGGGCCTCATGTATAACGCAGTGTGTAGAATTTAAACTAAAACATGGCGTTCGGACAAAAATGGAAATTTGCATATGCACCAAAAAATTCAGATGCACAAAACCATGTGTAAGCCAACTTCCACACACTTCAGCTCCATAAATCCCGGTCAGCATGAACAGTAACGCACGTGCATGTGCCTGCCGTCCCACCCCGACTCCTTTATGCAAATCAATATAAATATCTTCTTCCTTTCAATGTTTGTTTAAAAGACCATGGCAAAAGCACATGGGGGGTGGGGGGGAATTCAACGCAATGCAAAGTGGAGGCAAGGAAAAACTTACTATTTTTTGGCTTAAGAAGTGGTATAAACAACAAAAGGAAGTTGATCAAGTGATACAAAGTGGTGGAGACACTTGAAAGCTCAAGTTCAGAAATTCACACCCATGCCTGAAATAAAAAGAAGTGGTCAGATATCCAAGTCGCTGTGAAAAGGCGAGTCATAGCCCACCGTCTGAGTGTCATATGGAAGCATGTTAGGGTAAAAATAGGGACACAATGGGTGGAAAAGGTTGAAATGTCAACATTTTAATCTTGAAATTTCCACCTTGATATTGTAGTTTTATTTTGTCAATAAAGTAAAACATCTTAAAAATCAATGTTTAATTTACTAGAGTTTCTCATATCATATCTAAAGTAGCACGTTAAATGCTTCGTGTTCTATGCGTGTGAATCACTACGTGCTTCTTAAACAGGCTTTCTCTTACGCTGACAGGAGCACGAAGGCACTGATCTCCACACAGAATACATTACATTCATGAATGTAATGTATTCCCCTGAAAATGTAAATGCTAAGATGTATACTTGATATTATTTTCATGATGAAATTCATTAAAGCATGTATTACACATGGGTGCAAGGTTGGTGTAGTGGTAGCGATGAGCTGACGCACCGTCCAGGGATTGTTCCTGTTTCCCACAAGATCCTTGCTGGGATGTGTGCAACCTTCGATGAAATCATTTATTATATCAGTACTGTCTCTTTCAAATGTACCAACCCCAATTCCAGTACTTGCTTTTCTTTCTCCACGTAACCGATCACCACACAGTAAGCTCTGTAATAAGTGTCAAACCATCTGTCAGCTTAAAATGCCAATTCTTCAAAACCTTTAAGGAACACTGAAAAATTTTCGTAATACATGTTTAATAATTCCAAACCTCTATCCATCGTTTATTGTTGTATGGTACAATAAGATTCAATATGCAAATCCTCCATGAACTTATTTTCCTATAAATTAACAATAATAATAATAATAATATCTCTGTTACATAAAAAAATATTGGGATGTGATAAGACCTGTTCAGAGAGATGAGACGTGACTTTCTCAGAAAGACACTTTCACATCCCACGAGACAAGACTTTGTGTCAAGAGATTTAACCATGTCCGGGGCCAGAAAAAGACAAAGAGTAGAAGACAAAGTAGAACATCATAAAGAATTCAAAAATGTTGGTGCAATACACTTGCAGAGCAGGTTAGAGATAACGGAAGTAGGAAAATTCGAATGTCTCAAAAAAATGATAGTAAAGATTGCATTAGCCCAAACAAACGGAAATTATTAGTCGGTGAAATAACGGAAACGCGAAAAGAGATTGCATAGTGTTCCCAATGAAGAGGCGTACAGTAATCCCTCGCTAAGCACATCTAAATATATATCACGGATTTTTCGCTGGTTCGGCGCTTTCTGCGGACAATGGGTCTTTTAATTTAGGTTACATGCTTCCTCAGTTTGATTGCCCAGTTGATTTCATACAAGGGACGCTTTTGGCGGATGGCTTAGAAGCTACCCAATCAGAGCATGTATTACATATTAACTAAAACTCCTCAATGCTATAAGATATGCTTCCCGCATGGCGCTTGTTTTGTTTGCTTCTCTCTGTCTCTCTCACTCTCTGCCTGACGGAGGGGTGTGAGCAGAGGGGGCTGTTTACACAGTGGCTGTTTGCCTAGAAGATAGGAGGCTCCTCTACAAAATGCCGCTTTATCGCGGTGCTTCTGTATACTTAAAAGCACGTATTGATTTTTTGATTGTTTGCTTTTCTTAGCGAGCGCTCTCTCTGACATTATCTGCTCTTCACGGTGCTCCTTTAAAGATAAGATATGTTTGCATTCTTTTAATTGTGAGAAAGAACTGCCATCTCTGTCTTGTAATGAAGCACAGTTTAAACGTTTGACTAAAGGGTGTTATTTCATGTCTAGAGGGCTCTAATAATGTTAACAGTGTGGGAGAGTTTATAAGGGCTTAAAATATATAAAAATAACCATACAAACATATGGTTTCTACTTCGCGGATTTTCACCTATCGCGGGGGGGTCTGGAACGCAACCCGCGATCGAGGAGGGATTACTGTATTTGCGGAAATTAAAAGATTTGTTGTTTGGTGAAAGTGAAATCCACATACGCTGTCACGCTTGGGTCACAGATTTGCACAGATACCCAGGAGTTTATAGAGACAGAAGCATTATTCAAACACTTCAAACAAACAAGTCTCTTTCAGGAGTGATTCGAACTCCGTGTGTAGTCGGAGGGGACAGGTCTGTCTCTCGGTTAAAAGAATAGAAAATCATCATCTTCATAGGGACGCCTCGGGAGCAGGACCCCCAGCAAGAACAGAGGATGTCTGGGGGAGAAGAAAGACAAGGCAGGAAATGCTCTGAAGTGTTTGCCAGATAGGAGAATGTCAAATAGACTGTGTGCATGGAGGTGGCAGTTTGTGCTATAAATGTTCTCAAGGGCTAGAAGCTGATAATCCTTTGCGGTCTTAACACAATCTGCTGTAGAGCTTTCCAATCAGCTGCTGTGTAGCTGTGATACCATACTCGGATACAGTGCGTTAAAATACTCTGAGTAGTGCACTGAGAGTAACAACAATAAAGCAGCTGTGGTATTTGGAATATTTTGGCCATTCCGTGCACCTTTTATATTGTTACAGATTGATTATAATAGGGTGCCTTAAATTTATAAATTATATGCTTTTAATTTCAGTGTATTTGATAAAGCCCGCATCGTGGATGGGAATCTAAAAAAGAAAGGGAAACCACACAGGAACAGTACCACTGCTTTGACACTGGATGCCGCCAGTTTGCAAAACTGAGCAAAAGCATACGCACGCAGGGGGATTGCTGGCATGAGAATGTATGTAGCTTTACTCCAATTATCTATACTAATAAAAGGCAAAGCCCTCACTCACTCACATACTCACTGACTCACTGACTGACTCATCACTAATTCTCCAACTTCCCGTGTGGGTGGAAGGCTGAAATTTGGCAGGTTCATTCCTTACAGCTTCCTTACAAAAGTTGGGCAGGTTTTATATCGAAATTCTACGCGTAATGGTCATAACTGGAAGCAGTTTTTCTCCATTTACTGTAATGGAGATGAGCTTCAATGCCGTGGGGGAGTTTAGTGTGACATCATCACGCCTCGTAATCACGCAGTACATAGAAAACCAGGAAGACCTCAAAAAAGCACTCAAGAAAACATGCATTATATAATTGAGAAGGCAGCGAAACAATAAGAAGCGAGCGAGTGACATATACAACCATATTCATGAGTTCTGCTACTTCGAAACAAAGCACGATGTAAACCTACACTTTAAATTAAGTTCATAGACAGGCTGCCGCTGGCGTTTGTAATTTAGTGCCTGCCCATATAAGGCCGTCCGTCAGCGGCAATCCAATAGCAAACTGCCACGGGTAAATATTCACGGGTGAAGGACTGTGCTTATGGAGAGGAAGATGAGATGGTCAGGGTGGTGTTTGACACAAACTCAGCGAAACTGCGAGAGAAAGTTTTAAGTGCCAGGACTAAGGTAACATTAAATAAAGCTATGGACATAGCGAGATGGCACCAGCACAGCTGGGAACCTTGATGCAAGTACACGAGTGGCTCACGTGAACTGGCGCAGTGCACAGATAAAAGCAACAGTTCCAAAGAGCTGAACAAAACCAATTACACAATTGAAAAGGCAGCAAAAAATATGAAGCGTCTGATAGGCATATTCATAAATGCAGCTACTGTGGAAACAAAGCACACGGTGGAAAAAGTCAATGTCCGCTAAAGGAAGACAGTGTAAAAAACCCGTGCATGCAGTGTGTCAGGTCTCAGATAAAGAAGAAGGCGAGCTGTTTATTGATGCAGTAAGAAACGAATCGATGAATGAAACCTGTCATCTTTACAGCGATTGACAAACATGGAATGTAACTTGAACACAACACATCCTACAAATACGAACCTGATTGAAAGAAATAATGATAATCAAATCCTTGATGACAGCAACACTCAGTAACACTCACAAAACAAATACTGTATATTGACAGTCATGTTACGTTATTTTTAAAATGTTCCCTTTTCTTTTTCTACCTTTTTTAACACACTACTTCTCCGCTGCGATATGCGGGTATATATATACTGTATATATATGTATATATATATATCCCGCTCTACATACTCGAATAATGGATACTTTATTCGCCATCAATGATTGTTTTGGTAAAGCCATACTCAGTGTATTCATTAGATGAGCGGTAAAAAGTAAGAGCGAGGAGGATGACTCATTGAGGCATGCAGGCTGTAGTCTTGCGTCAACTCTATCTGAATTGCGCGATCACATTTGAAAAAATATATCTTTTCAAGTTCTATTTAGTCCATATGTGTCAAACTCAAGGGCAGGGGCCACATCCGCCCGTGTAATTATATCCGGCCCGAGATCATTTTATATACTGTATTATTGTTATTAAAGCCCGGGTATATGAAGCGCTGGTAACACAATAAACTACAGATCCCATAATGCAGCGCTTCAGCTGCCTTGCCGAACACTTACCGCTTACTACAGTTATTGCGCACTGAGTTTGCACGGCGCTTTGGTGACTTTGAAGAACACAAAAAGTCCGTCTACATGCGGCTCGAACCTTGTGCATGTTTGGTAGCACATATCTGTGTGAGAAGCTCTTCTCAGTGGTAAAGACTAACAAAACAGCACACAGGAGTCGCCTCAATGATGAGCACCTGCAATCCATCCTGAGAATCTCCACAACACAGAACCTCACACCAAACAGAAACGAACTTGTGGCCAAAAAAAGATGCCAGGCGTCCAGCTCTAAAATGACATATGAGCAAAGACAACTGAATGATTTGATTTGTTATTGCACGTAAGAGCGGGAGTCAACCGTTTTAACAAACAGCGTATTGCACTGATACGAAATAGCTGTGTGTGTATATATGTAGATATGTATGTATATGTATATATATGTTTATATATGTGTGTGTGTATGTATGTATGTATATATATATGTATTTTTGTTTATATATGTGTGTGTGTGTATATATATATATATATATATATATATATATATATATATATATATATATATATATATATATATATATATATATATACATATATATATATATATATATATATATATATATATATATATATATATATATATATATATATATATATATATATATATATATATATATATATATATATGTATGTATATATATATATATGTATATATATATATATATATGTATATATATATGTATATGTTTATGTGTGTGTGTGTATATATATATATATATATATATATATATATATATATATATATATATATATATATATATATATATATATGACAACAACACTCATCACTCACAACAGTGACAAAACAATTACATTGACAATCAGGTTACGTTATTTTCAAAATGTTTCCTTTTCTTTTCATTGCTTCTTTAACACACTACTTCTCCGCTGCGAAGCGCGGGTATTTTGCTAGTAGTTTTTATATATCTCGATGTGAGCATGGAAATGAGCATACACAACATTTTTGTGCATGCCGTTTATACGTAAGGTCCCTTGACACTGACTGTGTATCTTTTTGATATTTTACGCCGTATTGTACGGTTACCCACTCATTAATTGGTAAGACTTTTGGCATTGTGGATTTTTGCACTCACTAATTACACAAATTTTGGTTAGACAATCAGCAGTCAGTTAGAAAAGCCAAATTATTTTAACTAGAGATTCCAAATTGGGGTCCTGAAACTCCATGGAGTATGTGATGGGGTACCAGGACCTGGAAGTATACATGCATGATGTGGATTAAATTTAATTTACACATTTCACTTTCAGTTATTATGGCTGTGATTAGGAACAAAGTAAAACATTTATAAATACATCAACACAGTTTGATGTTAATGTCCCGTATTGCCTTTTTGTTAAAATAATTCCCCCCACACCCCCCCCCAACCAAATCAGAGTGAAGTGGTAACTAACAGTTTCACTGAAGCCAGTCCATCTACAGTGACACCTGAGCACCAAACACCCCTCCTACATAAGAAAGACTGATTCATTTTTTCCAAAGGAATATTTCTTAATTTAATTCCAGACAAACTGAAGAATGCCATCAGTGTGTCAGCCAATGTGCAGGAGGCTGCTTCATGTAAAGTCAAAAAAGTCTAGTTACTTCACTAAGGAACTCAATCTCCCAGCAGGCTTGGTTTTGGTGGAAGTGGTAGTTAATTTTACATTTTATAAGTGACAGTTTTCTCAAGGACAAAAAGTGTGGATTTGAACTAGTAAAGTCATGTATGAAATAATGATAGGAGTGGATTTGCTGCATAGGCTGCATAAGTAGTCAACACCTGGCATAAAGTGAATACAGTGCATTGTTCACCAGGAATCAAGAGTAATATAATGAGTCCAGAGTTAAGGTTTGTTTTGAAGAATGCAGTTAAATTGATAAATCTTTCTAGACCAAACCTGTGAATCAGCAGTTGTTTCAAAGTCTTTCTCAAGATATAGGGTCAACTTATGAGTAAGTAGTGCTTCATATTGATGTCCGCTGGCTATCTCATTGCAGATCCCTAATGAGACTGTTAGAAATTTGCACCAGGGTATGTGCTTGCCTGAAATATACATGTACTGTTTTCTACACTGTTTGAGCAAACAGAAGTGGGTTGTACGTCTTCCTGGTATATTCATAAAAATTAATAAATTCCTATTTATGCTATGGAATATTATGTTTTTATGAAAGGCCAAATTGTGGTAAAGGAAATTTAAGATATAATCTGTTTTGCTATACATGATGATCATCATACTACTGCTGTTGCAGACGGAACTGCTTCATTTGGGAAAGCACATACGTCCACACTTAAGAGTTAATTAAGTCTGCTAAACTAGAGTAGATCAGAAACTCTTTTAGTAAGACTGACATACCTGTAAGTAGTAATTATAATGACAAACTTCGACAACTGATGTATGTGCCCTTAGATAGTAATCTTATGATGTAATATGCAGACAAAACAATCACAGTTGTGATATAATGTAGAAGTGGAGTACACAGTGTTTAGGAATAAGGCTTAATAAACTTTTACTGTTTGAATTTACATACTTATGTGAAATAAGTACAGTATTTGAGCTTGACCCAAATCAAAACCAAGCAGGAGAACATCCTCGGTATGGTTAATAGCCTGTTTAAAGAAACTGCCACACTATACCCAGAACTGTCACTCAAAAGACAAACAAGCTTAGGTGTCTCATTAAAAGGAGATGAGTGTACTTGGTGAGTCTGACAATTTTTTTTGTTTTGTTCATAATTGCACAGTTGGGTTACGGTGACTCATTATAATATCCAGTTTAATAATAATAATGTTAATTATATTTTCAGACAAATCAATTTAAATGAACAAATTCAGTACTGTACTGGTTCATTGAGATTATACTTGACCTGTGAATTGAAAGGACCATGGGTGTACATAAGACAAATGGCTGTGAATATAAGCACCATGTTCCACACTAAGGTGCAGAATGTCCATCTTAATCTGGTGCAGCAAGCCAACACACCGGTTGAACAACTAGCAGATTCATCCCAGTTCAAAATAAAATGCACAGCAGTAATCATTAATCCTTTTCAAAGCCGATCAGTTTAGCCATGATTAGTATGTTGTTTTTTGTTCATACAGTTTTGGTTTAGGATCTTCTTTGTTAGACCGCTAATAGAGTAGTTGGAACCGAAGTATAGTTTGTATTAACATTAGGAGTTGACTTTGTGACTTTTTAGTGCTTCAGGTTTACTTATGGTAATATTGTTTACATAGGTGCACATAAGGCCTATCCAATAAGGATGTTTTGTGACGCTGCCTTTGTGTTTAAAATGCCATGTGAAAGATCTCCTTTACAGCTGAATTATTTTATATTCAGCTTGTCATGACTTCTGAGATATAAAGATCATTTAGAAGTATATTACAGTCTTTGTTTATTATAAAAATAAGCTAGCAGAATTTCCCCGAGTTATTTGGGAAGAGATGACTACTTAACTTGTTACACCTATTGCACTTTTACAAGCTGGAAAATGAGTTGGTTGATAGGATTTTTACGTTCTAACCCATAATGTTCTTCTGTTGAATTTATTAAGCAAGCCTTTCACTTTAAAGCTGATATTGTAATATTCCAGATGATAATTTAATAATGTTAATGTAAGGTAAAAGAATATTGATACAAATATAAATTACTAGCAAATAGAGTAAGATATTTCCTGCTTTCTTGCTATAAGAATTGAAACTTCAGCAAATGAATTGAAGTTAAATATACACTATTGGTTTTTCTTCAAATTTAAGTTGACCTGCAGTGAATGCCCTAAAATGGTAAAAAGTAAGCAGTAAACAACCAAAGGTTTAAATTTTAAATTTGGGTTAGCAAAAACTGAAAAAAAGGAAAATTCAGAATATTACAAAAGAGCCTTCTTCAAGGATCAGCAAATAGGTTACAACTTACAGATGTTGAGCAGCATTTAAAGTAAATTAATCCTTGCAACAATTTGCACAGGTGTGCCAGCCTCTGTTGATTACATAAAAATCCTCTGTTCTTATATTTACGACACACAAAGATAGAAAAAGGTTTGGAAAATCCACCACGTATAATGTAATGCAAGCGAATACTCACAGGAGACTGTGTCCAAAACAGAACTGAGACAAATGGATAGAGTTCGGGTTTTTATAGGCAGCTGAGAGGAAGAGGCAGTTCCAGAAGGGAAGAAGCAGAAATGAGGTCAGGAGGAGGACGTGGTCTAGAAAGGAATTAAGGAAGCTGGTTAGGGCTTAGGTCTTCATGTCATCTGGTGATATGCAGAGGAATGAGAAGAGCCGTCAACCCCTGACTCACCATTTCATGCCTATTTAAGCCCTTTGACTGTCTCCCAAGCACATGTGTATGACACTGTCTTAAAGTAGAGTTGGAACAGACTGTTACACCCTCAGTAGTATTTCTGAAGTATTGACTGAGTTGTGACTTTGGGTCTACCAGATCTCTATTCCTATCAGAGATTCTTCCAGTTTACAATTGTCTTTGGATTGTGCAGGACAGGGTTTCTTAACCTTCTTTCAACCGTGGCTCCCTTTCAACCTCGTTTCCTTCCTGTGGGCCCCCCCCATCTTACCAGTAGAAAGGTAGCTATTTAAATGTTTTGTTTGTATTGTGTTATAATATATGTTCTATCTATATACAGTAATTTCTTAATTTATAAATTACAAAATTTTATAATTTAAAGATTTCTTGATCAATGTGACTCTTGTGCTTGATGTCCAGAAACACAGTTTTTTAAATCCTGTTCTGTTTCTGTGAGGGATAACCGAAGATCACCTCTGCCCATTATGTTAAGACGATTCCGCGTTTGGCTCACACAACTGAAACCTGATTCTACCAAATAGTAAAAAATGCCATAAAAATCAATTTTGCTTTATCCCA
Source organism: Polypterus senegalus (assembly GCF_016835505.1). Classification (NCBI taxonomy): domain Eukaryota; kingdom Metazoa; phylum Chordata; class Cladistia; order Polypteriformes; family Polypteridae; genus Polypterus; species Polypterus senegalus. The sequence goes on along the minus strand of NC_053166.1, from coordinate 75,544,047 downwards.
AAGCTGTGGCTATTTACTAGATATTGTGCTCTTGATCCAAAAATGGTGGTGTTCTTGATTGAAAGGTATTTTGATTGCTGTGTAGTTCTATGAGCTCTTCTTGCAAAGAAATATCAATGTTTGAAGCATTCATTTCAAATGGCTCAATTAACCAGGCCCGAATATTGATGTCCAGCAGATCACTGAAATGGACTTCCAAATCATTACGAAGCTGCTTCAAATGAGCCACATATACAATTAGTTCATTGTCTTTTATTTCATCAGCAACTGCTGCCAAAGAGGAAAACTGGTCACGAATTCTCAACATCCAGTATCGCTGCCATACAGCTTGACCTTTCCAAGAAATGCTATAATAACCTCTTTGCTTGAAAAAAGGTCACAATTTCTGCCCAGTACTTGCTTGTTTAACAAATTGAGCTTTTCAAAGAGATCATACAGGTAAAAAATACCACACTTAACAGAATTTAGTTTTTCTTCAATTTCCTTGTCTCTGAAAAATGTCACAGCTGAGTCCCACAAAGCAAGAAAACGAAAAAGGCAGTTACCTTTGGACAGCCAGTGGACTTATGTATTCAATAAGAAGTGTGTTGAAACAGGCACTCTTGAATGCATTTGATTTAATGTAATTTACTGCTTTTATTACAATCTGTAGAGACTCATGCAAGCGCCCTGCTAGTGTTTTTGAAACCAAGTGTTGTCGATGAACTATACAGTGAATAATACATCTTGCACAACACCTTTCAAATATGCAATAAATCCTCTCTCTCTATCATGGAAGCAGGACCATCAGTAGCACAGGCCAGAATGTTTTCGAGAGGTATATCATTCTCATTGAAGTACCTCTTCTTCAAAAATTGTTTCTCCTTTACTACCTATTTTAATCTTTCGAGCAAGTAGCATTTCTTCTTTCAATTAGTCGTTGTGCAAATATCTAACATAAGCCATCAGTTTTGCTGTGTTATCTGGTAAACACAATTCAGCAATTTGCAGAGCAAACATCTTAAGTTTTAACTGGGGAACTAATTGGCTTCCAATATCTTTTGCCATTTTGTCAATACGCTTGGACACTGAATTGCTCAAATGGATGGATTTCATAATTTCATGAGCATGTTTGTTCATGACGGTTGTAATAACAACAGACACTGCTGGCAAAATCAAGGATTCCCCTATAGTGTGTGTGGTTTTCCTTTCTTGGCTATCAGTTTTTTCTTTTAAAACCAATTTCTGAGCAAACATTGTCTTCAATGTAGATCTACTTTCAAATTTATCTCTCAATGCTTGAAAATATTCCAACGGCTTATGTTTTTTGTCTTTATGAGACGTTTCTAAATGGACGCATGCTCTCATTGGAAAGTGAAGCCATACATATCAAACACATAGGCATAGTGCGGTCTTGTAGTGACAGAATAAATCCTAAGCCAAGATACTTGACTGAGTATTGTCGACATTTCTTTTATGCAGAGGTAGCCATGGGGTATCTAAACAAAAAAACAAAAAAAAAAAAACAAACTAAATTTGATACCTGCAAACTAATTTTAAGTATATTTGCAAATATGACTTTTCAGAAATTAAATAGCGTTGACCATCACTGATTTGACTAAAAAAAGTGTGAGCCCCATGTCTGTAATGAAATGACATGCATTCGTTTTTTGAAATTTGAACCAGTGTCCTAGAAATTAAATAACAAAAATGGCCGCCTGTGGTGACTTTGTGAGACTTAAGAAAAGAAAAATACAAATAACTTTTGAAATAGTCATCGTAGAATGTTAATTCTTTTTCTGTTTGAAAGGTAATTTTGTTCTTATCTTTTGATACTCCCATCTGTTGATTTATTGCTAGTCAGATTAAAAATATTACTCTTTTTTTATTTATTTACTATGACACTGATACAAATTTCGGAAAACGAATATGGGTAGTTTAATTTCATACATGAGGCTCTCACATATTTCTTTCAGTCAAATCGATGATGGTTAATATATATGCTTTGCACGATTTGAGATCAGTCCTGGGACCACAGCTTTTTATTTAATGTATATAATTTTTTTCAGTGAAACACAAACTAATAAGCTCCTTACACTTGCAGATGATATAGGGTTGAATGGTCGATACCTTGTCATAGTGGTTTCCACGTTCTGTCTTGGGTGACCCCTGTAACTGCAGGTTTTTATTCTAGCCAACTTCATAATCGGTGAAACATTTTCTATCCAATGGATCTCCCTTGTTAAATTAGCTAGTCTTTTTTGGGTGCTATTGGTAATATGGTTGTAGAAATTCAGAATTAGGATGCAAAATTCACAATAAAATTACGTGTTAGGGTTCTTTTTGGTTTTCACAGTCTTACCAAATGAAAATAAACAGGCTTTATGTGAAATCTATAGTTTGTAAGCATTGTTGTATGAAAATCAGGTGCAGTTGCACACTACAAATATCCACAAGAAAAAGAGGAAAAAAGTTAACATTTTCTGTTTCGGTACTGGGAGCAACAACATGGCAGCTGCAGAGTGGGCAATAAAATGACTTGTAACATGCTGCTGATTCTGGCTGTTCCTGTTTGAAATTAGGCTGAAAGCTAAATATAAATTGTTAAAAGGAGAATAAAGTAAAAATTTGAACAGTAGTTTTCGTTAAACCAGATTAGACCCATTTACACAATGCTGTGTACTTCAGTTCTTAATTTAAACACACATGCACGTAACTCTCCATTGCAGCAAATGCCAGCAGGTAAGCAAGCCATGTAAGAATGGGCTTCACTTAAAAATATTTATTATTACAATACCAGTCAACAGGAAGATACAATTATATTCTTTAACAGCGAAATCTGCTTATTTAATAGGGGAATTAAAGCACATGGTATCATAAACAATACATACAGTACAATCCCTCTTAACCGGCCACCTCGGGACTGGACCCGTGGCCAGTTGCCGTTTTGGCCAGTTAATCCGATGCATACCTATTTTCATGTAGAAAAATATTTCTAAGGTATGTACAGGCAGTCCCCGACTTAAGTACGAGATAGGGACTGTAGGTTTGTACTTAAGTTGAATTTGTATGTTGGAAGTCGGAACAGGTACATAAATTTAATACATGCTATTGTTGACTGACTGTAACCAAGTGCTCCACCAATGAATGATGGAGTTTCACCTCTCTCTGACCTTTTTATTATTTTTACTTTATTTTCAATGGTGATGGTTTTTCTCTTCTTTACTGTATCACCAGCACTTGCATCAGATTTGTGTTTTAGAGACATTGTTGAAGGGTGAAGACAAAAGATTAAGATGAGCTCTTCTGCATAGCACACACGCTATCACGGCAGGAAGGCACCAGTCGTCAACACGTCTGATGTACTGACAAGAGACAACTCCCTGCTATGTATGTAACAGTACAAGCAGGCTTACTATTGAGAATGAATGGGGGAATCGACGGGCGGTTCATCACCAGCCCACCTCACAGTCCCCTCCACTACAGTATGCTGCCTGCAGCTTCCAACCACCAAGAATGAACATGGTGCGGCCAAAGGCGGGTAGTGAATTGCAGCCATCCAATGCACACTACAATGCTACCCCCCGCCGCCCTGTTCACCCTCATTTGCCTCCGTTCAGCCACAACCAGGTCACCACTTGCAGCATTACCAGCCGCCCACCGAGACTGAACGGGGCAGCCGTGTGGTGGTTTTTTCTTGTACAACGACTGGACAGTGTGGAGTAGCGGGTCCACAGCTCAAGTCAAAAAGGGCACTTTTTAAATAAATAATTGCTGCACTTGCGGCTTAGCGAGAGGGCGTGGTATGTATGGCCAATCGGTTCAGCGATCACTGCCATGTAGCTGGCGTGACCGGTATTGAAGACGACTGGACTGGCCGTCGAAAGGCAGCGGCAGTCATGGAGGCTGTGGGTTGGTTTAGCCCCAGTGTGAGTGCCTTGGCTGCTGGGGAAAGAGCCCAAGTCTCGGTCCGGATGGAGCCTGATGTAGCCAGGGATAAGAGGGCTACCGGTCCAGTGTGGAAGGCAGCTGCACCTGCAGGTAGGGCGACTTCCCTGTTGCGAAGCCCAATGGGAGAAGCAGGGGAGCCACCAGGTAGAAAGAAGAAGGCATTGTGCTTTGGATTTTAAGAGACTGCTTCCAGCCATTGTTTTAACCTCGTTTGCGTTGTTTTTAAAGGACTTGTTTTTTTACTAATGGATTTTAACCTCCACTAATTCACTCATTTTAATGGATTATTTATTTAAAGAAGACTTTTGATAAACTGTACTTTATTTAATTTGAACACTGTTTTGTTGTTTGCTGGTTTTAAAATACCTCTCACCTTTCAGGAAAGAAGGAACTGCATACATATAAAGAAGAACTCAGGATTAAATATTTTATTTTATTTTAACAGGCCGGTTAATGCAAGGCCAGTTAAGAGGGATTGTACTGTTTGCAAAAAATGGGGAAACATGAGCAAGGAGAACCAAGTTGCCAAAAGAGAGGATGGAAATTCAAACTTGTGAAATAAAATGGATTGCTTAATATGCTTTTCTTAAATCGATAAGTGCCCCGCAACCGCAAAACCTTTTTCTTTATGGTAATTTCATTTTAATTTTTTGGTTTACATTTCTTAAAGTCCTTCAATAAGAAAAAACAGTCATTAAAATGGTAGCAGTGAAAGATAACAAGAAGCCTCTCCTAGTGTCTACCCCTCCAGCCTTCCTGCTCAAATCTGCCTTTTCAAAAGGGTACCTTAATGGCCAAAAATTGTATGTTTAGACAGGGGAACAAAGCAGAACAGACACGGCAACCCCAAAATCAGAAAGATGAAAGGAAAAAGTGAATAATTACTTAATGAGTGAGTTAATACTGGGAACATGGTGTAGACTACTGGTCAACCAGCCCTTACCAAATGGGCAGCAGCTTGCCATTTCACTATATTGGAGCCAGATAACCTCTTGACCCATGCCACCCAAAGTTCAAGTAAGACATATGATTAAAGAAGTAGGATTTCTGGAAGTTTACAGAGATAAGAATCCAAAGATTTTCAACAAGGGTCTGAAATTCATTTTGCAGCAATGGTACCCAGAGATAAGGACATAAGAACATTGACAAACAAGAGGGGAGACCATTCAGTTCATGAAAATTGTTTATTAAATATCTCATGTCGTCTAACCTATGCTGGATAAAGTAAGTACATAACTGAAGAGTTTCAGAAAAATAAATGTATTAGGCAAAAAAGGATTATTAATAGAGGGAATGGAGGTCAAGCAGGTAAACATATCTGACCAAAAAGCAGAGATTAGACGACAGTGTCAAAACATACGATGAAAAGTGCCTGTGGTCCTAACAGCACTAATAGTTTCAAAAGAATTCTGGTCTCGGAATCAATTTGAATAAAAGTGCGCTCTTCCCAGTGAATTCTCAAGCATACCTTATTAGATTGGACACTTTCCCTTTTATCATCGCAGATCAGTTTAAATACCTAGGGGTAAACATCGCAACTAAAAATAAAGCTCTTTATCAACAAAATTTTGCCGTCTGTATGGAAAAAAATGAAGCAAGACTTGTATAGATGGTCAACCCTTCATCTCACTTTAGCTGGAAGAATTAACATTGTTAACATGAATATCCTTCCTAAGCTTCTCTTTTTATTTCAAAACATTCCAATATACAAATAGTTAGGTATTTTTTTTAAGAAATTGGATTCAACCATAACCTCATTCATTTGGAATTCAAAACATCCATGTATGCAAAGGGCGACCCTACAAAGACCTAAGGCGGAAGGCTGCATGGCTTTACCTAACTTCCAATTTTATTACTGGGCAGCAAATATACTAGCTATAAAAACATGGGCATTTACACAAATAGATGAACATACACAGGCTTGGTCCACAATATAAAGTACTGCAGAATTTTATTTTTATTTGTATACTGTATATTCTTTGCTTTGCACCCCAATAAATACAGGTTATCACCAATATACTAACAACCCAATTGTGCTTCACTCGCTCAGAATATGGAACCAATGTAGGAAGTATTTTAAGATAGAGAAGCGTTTATCTGTGGCACCTCTGTATGAGAACCACCTTTTTCCACCCTCTCAAACATTTTTTTTTCTTTTATTATTTTATTTTTATTCTTTTATTATTTTCTTTTTAGGACAGTAATGATGTACATCTTGCATAAAATTGCAACTTTAAAATTAATCATATATTAGTGTGGGTGTGTAAGTAAGTGAGCTTCTATAAACTCCTGACTTGCCCAGGTCTGGTTAATGCAATATAACTGATTTAATCTTAGGCTTCTGCATTTTTTGTTTCTGAATTGGGAAAGTGGTATTGAAAATCGGGTGGGTGAAATCTGTCAACAGAATAATTGTTTTAAATCAATTGAGAAGGATGCATCAATAGTGTAGGACAGTGTTTGTTTTGCTGTACTTAGCATTATTTTCTGCAGTTCACTTAATGATTTTGCTTAACTCTGTAATGATGGTTAAGTGGCCAAAAATGTGGTGTTCTGAGTATGTACAGAGTTTTTGTGGGTGGGGGGTTTGCAGGTTTTGATTGAATGCAAGTTGAAAATATTCTAGACAGCATCATTCAACAGGTGAAATTTATTTATTTAAACCATCAAACTATCATACATTCTTAAATGGGTGTGAAGGACAAATGTTCCGATTCCATCATATACAAATAAATAAGAGTACCCCTGCAAACAGTGGAGCAGTCCTAATGCATCTACAAGAATCCAAAGAAGTTTTAAATTAATGCTATTTGAGAATTGACAGATTGAGGTGTGTTTGAAAAGTAATCCTTTTAACTTGACTTATTTTTTGCTAAAATATTTACTTTTATTTCGTTCATTGTTTTCAATATTATCTTGTAGGATCTAAATATGTTTTTAAAATAGTATAATGTTATTCAAAGTAAGTAAAAAAAAAAAAAAAAGGTATAATAATTGTATCTTGTTTAGGTTCTTTTTATGGCTTTTAAAAAGATCCAGCTCTTTAAGCAAATGAATAAAAATTACATTCTCTATGTTGATTGTGGAGTTGGGATGATGAAGCTATTTAGCTGGCACCCTTAGCACAGTCTGCGTGGAAAATAATTATGTTGCTGAAAGTTCTCAATTTGGACTTCAGAATTTCATACAGTATCCCAGTGTAGTGATAAATGACAACGTTAGATATTTTGCTGTATGGTGCATTAAATTTAGCTCTTTACTCTCTGGTCATTTGGTAGCCTTTACTAGTATACAAATAGATAAGAGGAGTCTCTGGTAAGTTTAGACAGTGCTTTATACAGAACATTTGGCCAAGGTTCTTGTGGTTTAAGATGGCAACAGTAAGAACGATTGGTTTTAAATTTATAAGCTGCAGGAGTAGTTGTGGCTGAAATATATTTGTTGCATGGCACTGTTACTTGATTTGGATATAATGTGTGTAAAATCATTTCTAGAAGGCAGTGGATTGTTTTTTGTTTTTTTTTTTATTTTGGAAGTGTTAGGATTTTAGAATCCTACTTTTTTGGCAGCCTTTATGTAGCAGTACAGAATACTTGTAGAATTCAACTATTTACAAGAAATATTTTTGGTAAATAAAAAGAATGTTTTTAAGTTCCTACTCCAATGTAGTTATTAGTTGTCACAGGTATTTTGAGCTGTGAATATAAACTAAAAAATAAATGAATAAATATAGAATAAATACAAAAACACATTAGTATATTTGAATTTTTACTAGTTGTCAGACTCTCTTCACCTACCTGCAGTTCAGTAGAGACATTGCCAACTCAGGAATTTTACAAGCAAAAGTGATTGGTCAGCAACAATATGTTGATCTTGTATGTTTACTTTCAGTCTCTTGATTAATGCCGTTTTATTTTCAGAAAGGATTTCTTCTGTGCGCAGTGGCAGGTGAATTATTATCAACAAAACGCAGGCACCTGAGAAATAAACTAAAATGTTACTAACTCGTGATTTTTCTGTCTATACAGTAAAGGTTTTGTTGACCAGCACATTCAGATTTCAGATATTTGAATTACATCTTGATATACAAGGCGCTAAAAGAAATGCGGCACAGTAAATCGCTTTCTATTTTACATGCCCATAGTCGGCTTACTCTGGCACCACAAATGCTGTGTTAACACCCGCCCTCCGTCACCAGCCGCAGTTCACTGGATGAATATATGCGGGTGGCTCAGGGTGGATGACTTTCTGTTTTTGAGTTAAAAGTTACAAGGGTTAAAGACTAATGGCAAGAGCATTCATTCAAAAACAAAGAGTAAGAGTATTTTTAGTATATTTTATTTCAGTTAGTCTTTTCAGCTACTTTTAATAGTTTCGTTTAGTTTTAGTTTTTCATTTCAACTTAAATTTTATTTCAGTTTACAAAAATGTTTTTTTAATAGTTTCAGTTTTGATTTTATTTTTTCATTAACTATAATAACCTTGCTTCCTTGTCTTTCTACTTGATTGCAATCATTTTGCCTTTTTGCTGTGCACCTACTTGCACCAAAGTGCAAATTCATTTGGCATACAGTTAGGTCGTATAGTGCCATATGCATAAGTTTGACTAATTCTCATTGTCATTACTATCACTTCATTCATCTAATGGTTCAGTTTCGGTTTGTTCTATAACTTGCCTTTAAAACTTTTCATTTACATGCCATTGTGTTTTGGTTGAAGGCTCCGCCCAACTCATGAGTATTGAATTACAGTAGCAAAACGCTTAACATTATAATGCAAAAAAAAAAAAAAAGAATATTTCTATTTTTATCACTAGATGGTAACAGAATACAGAACCAAGAGTTATTTGGGCTTAATGCAGTAAAGTAGATCATTAAATATCACCCTGAGTTAGGGTTAATTGTAATTTATATAGCATTTCTAAGCCCTAGTCATTTTTGGGGTTAACATCGAGGAAGTTAACCATTTCAAGCATGGACAGTATTGCTTGCGGCTGTGCTGTCTTTTCTGGTTACAAGTGTGTTGGTAGGTTGGTGGTGCACACAGTGGTATGTTGCTGAATTTTTTAGTTAAAAAAAGAATAAGCAATTTTTTTAAAAACATTTTAAAGCTGAAGGGTTTGCGTACTTAGAGTTCTCCCTCTTTGTTCTTATAGCAGTGTTATCATGGTTGTGGCTTTTTAAACTAAGTGCCCAGGAGCCCATAATTGCTTTTGCTGTTGTTTTTGTAGTTTGTTTCTTTTTATAGAGTAATTTGAATGTACACTTTCACATTAGTACTGTGCAGGATTATCTCGGTGTTATTAGAGTGTGTAGAATCCCTCTGCAGAGGAGATTGGCTTTACATCTTGCTTTTGGCAAGTGGTTTCTCTTAGGTATAGTTCTCCAACTTTTCTGTATTTGGTTTGGATGTAATTTTTTGTTTTTGTTCCTATATTAAACAAATCTCAGATTTGAGGACTGTGTGTTCTTTCACCCTGTAGATTAACATTAAAATGATAATTGTTTGTAAATGTAATCTTTCCTTATACGGGTCATTTACTTCTTAGGATTTTCTGTAATGGCAGGTGAACACACTTCTTTGTAAACCTGAAACACTCTTACTTTGTGCCCCATAAACGTGCCTTACCTAGGTGAGTAAAATTCACCATGTCCATCATTCAGAATCTTTTTTTACTTTTTTTCCCACACATGTAAATGATGCTGAAAGGCTAAAAACAGGCGAAATCAGTTGCATGAGGCGAGTTGCATTATAGTTGTTTTCTACAATTTGTGCCTGACATGCTGCTTTTTCCGGTACAGAGTTGAGTGCACAGTAGTGGGAGAAAGAGCAAGGCATCCTAATAGCAAACAGAACAATGCATGTTGCACATTTTGAAGGCACACTGTATACCTTGCCATGTTTAGGC